>NC_137973.1:70881964-70960769 GCF_963924665.1 Micromys minutus | reverse complement strand
GTCCCAAAATTTTTGTATCCATTCATCTACTGAAGGACATCTGGGTCCTTCCCAGCTTCTGGCTATTATAAATAGAGCTGCAATGAACATTGTGGTACATAAGTCTTTGTTGTATATTGGAGTGTCTCTGGAGTATATGCCCAGAAGTGGAATAGCTGGATCTTCAGGTAGTACTATGTCCAATTTTCTGAGGAATTGTGAGACTGATTTCCAGAGTGGATGTATCAGTTTACAACGCACCAACAGTAGAAAAGTGTTCAGCTTTCTCCCTATGCTAGCCAGCATGTGCTGTCATCTGAGTTTTGGATCTTGGCTAATCTGACTGGTATGAGGTGGAATCTCAAGGTTGTTTTGATTTGCATTTTCCTGATAGCTAAGGATGTCCAGCACTTCCTTAGATGTTTCTCAGCCATTCGATATTCCTCAATTGAGAAATTTTTGTTTAGCTCTGTACCCCATTTTTTAATAGGGTTGTTTGATTCTCTGGTGTCTAGCTTTATGAGTTCTTTGTATACCTTGGATATTAGGCCTCTATCTGATGTGGGGTTGGTTAAGATGTTTCCCACTCTGTTGTCTGCCCTTTTGCTTTCTTGACGATGTCCTTAGCCTTACAGAAACTTTGTAATCTCATTAGGTCCCATTTGTCAATCTTTGACCTTAGAACTTGAGCCATTGGTGTTTTGTTCAGGAAATTTTCCCCGGTGCCTATGAATTCTAAGGTTTTCCCAACTTTCTCATCTAATAGTTTCAGTGTACCTGGTTTAATGTGGAGATCTTTGATCTACTTACACTTGAGCTTTGTACAAGGAGATAAGAAAGGGTCTATTTTCATTCTTCTGCATGTTGAGTACCAGTTGGACCAGCACCATTTGTTGAATAGGCTGTCCTTTTTCCATTGAATGTTTACTGCTCCTTTGTCAAAAATCAGATGACCATATACATGAGGGCTCATTTCTGGATCTTCTATTCTACTCCATTGATCCATGTGCCTATTTCTGTACCAGTACCATGAAGTTTTCAGCACAATTGCCTTATAGTATAGCTTGAGGTCAAAAGTAGTGATTCTCGCAGATGTTTTCTTGTTGTTGAGGATGGATTTTACTATTCTAGGTCTTTTGTTATTCCAGATGAAATTGCACATTGCTCTTTCCAACTCAATGAAAAATTGGGTTGAAATTTTGATGGTGATTGCATTGAATATGTAGATTGCTTTTGGTAAGATGGCCATTTTTTTTTTTTTTTTTTTTTTGAAACTGCAGCTGTTTAATGGACCTTATTCTTCCATCTTCCACCCTGTCTGAGGAAACAAGAACTCTCTAAACACTCTTATACCTGAAAGCAAAACTAGCTCACACACAAACACAGCATAATCCAGTGCCCAAACTCGGCGACTTTCGATGATCACCTCAGCTTATTTTTTCCAACAAAGAAAAGAAAAACATGGTTCAGTGATTGGCAAATACTGTCTGTCGTCTGGCCAGTGCTTCTTGCCACAAGCCATGGACCCCTGGGTGATAGGGCCCTTCCACGGGTCTGGGGGCTGGAGGGCCCACGTGTGGAGGCATGGCAGTAGCGAGGTACCCCACAGAGGTGCACAGGAGGAGGTCTGAGGAACACCCACACAGTGAAGACAAGCCCTGCTGGTTGTTGGCTTTCTTCATCTTAATTATTAGTTTTTGGTTTCTGAAGTAAACATTTTTTGCTTTAAGGAAGAGGCAGTATACCTTAACACATGGGAACCACCAGGCTGCCACTAACACACACACTTCCCTTCCTGGTCAAGTAGCTTTTCCCCAAAAACCCGTTTTCATGATTTCTGTTACAGTTCAGAAAAAGTAAAGAAAATGTTTTCAAGTATTCAATTCCTATCAAAAATTGGTATCAAAAGTAATAAAAGACCTAATTCCATAATAATTCCATGTCTTAAAAAATAACTTAAGAAGTGAGAGGCTGGCCCTTCACATGTATAAATCCTCTGATCCGGCTAGAGTTTCTTTAGACACCGTGGAGTGGAATCCGTGTTGAGCACCTCGATCATGGACCTCAGAGTCGGGAACGTCTCTGATACTGATGGCAGGGTCTTGTAGGAAGGGGAGATACTTTTCAAGTTCATCCAGATTTTTGCTATTTTGCTGAAGGCCTCTGAGCCAGGAGCTGTCATGGCTTCAAAGTCGACTAGCTTCCCTTTGGGGATCTTCCCAGCCACTTCTTTACCACTGGCCATCAGCGCTCCACAATGACTGAATACGCGATGACACTAGATCCTCGAGACAGGGGCATTAAATTATAAAAGTAGTAAACTAAGGATAAGATTAAGTTGCAGACAGCATCAGCCTCCCCGAATTCTGCCGAGAGGGTCAGTACTTTGCCCTTTGCTGTCAGGTCTTTATAAAGTGCATCTATTTCAGCGTGATACGGCTGTGTTCTCTCTTCTGTGGTTTGAGTTTCCACAGAAAATAGAATATTGCCGACCTTGTCTCCTGTGATGGTGATGGTGAAGCCGTCATATTCCTTCCCTTGGTCTTTGAGGCTGGGGATTTGGTGTTCACGGTGAACCCGTCCTTTGTTTTGGTATTAAACTTCATAATCGGAAGAAGGTCTTCCACTCTATGTACCTTTTCCAGAGCTTCTCTGACTTCCAATAAGCCCTTTGGATTATTTGCTCCGTGATAAACAAGAATTCTATCTTTAATAAAATGAAGTATTTTCACAAAATATTCCAGATATCTCATATTAATCACTTGACCCCTGATTAAGTTGATGTGGTTGTTGAAACCTCTGCTGAGACTTGGCGCTGGCATCTGATCCAGCCACAGCACCGGCTGGTCTGGGTCAGCGATCCTTCTCCACTTCACGGCGATGTCGAACATGTCCCTCCACTGCATCAGCCTTGTCTTCCCACTCATGCGAACCTTTGAGTTAGTCTGGTGCGATGTACAGCCTGCATGACTTCCAGCGCTGCCAGGCCCATGGCTCTGTGGATCCTCTTGTTGGGCAGGAACCCAGGTGTTTCGTACTGCATCAGCGAACCTAGGCGGTCAGCTGCACAGATCAGCTCCTGGACTTCAGGCTTGTAGCCCTCAAAATTCTGATGTAACACATTCCTGATGTGAGGCTGCAGGCCAGGCTGCTCTTCATAGCCGTCTATGAGGAAAGGCAAGTTCTTGGCCCAGTGGTCCTTGAAGCTGCCCGGTAGATCCGTGTCTATGTTGTATTCCGTCAGAGGGGTATCGAGGTGTGCGTGCAGATATCGAGAATACTCTCGGAGATACTTCACCCTCAGGTACTCTGGGCTGGCCTTCTGGCCAGGAAGAGGGTCATTCAGCATAACTTTTGTTTGTGCTTTAATTCCTTCATAAAACTGCCCCATGGCCACATGGCTGAGCCCCTTCATGTACTGGCACACTTCATTGTACGGCTCCAGTTGCAGACAGCGCTTGAAGTTCTTCAGGGCCTCCTGCAGGCTGCCGTGGTGGTAGAGCATCATCCCCCGGAGCTGCAGGGTCTGCACATGGTTCTGGTTGAGCAGCAGTGCCTTCTGGAAGCTCTCAGTGGCTGCTTCAAAATTGCCCAGTTCTCTGTAGGCCTGTCCCAGACTTTTATATGCATCGATAAAGTCAACTTTCTGTTTCAGAGCTTCTTTGAAGGCCTCAATGGCTTCCTAATTCATTGGTGCTGTCGTTGTCAGTAGCAAACGGGAATCTCTTCTGCTCTGCAATAGACTTGGCCTGGCTCAGAATCTTTTCAGTGTTGAGAGAAAGCAGCGAGTCACAGGGTGCTGAGCCTCTCAGTTCACAGTCAGACTCATGGAAGTTCAAAAATGATGACTTGCACTCCGGGTACTGGTCCGCCCAGTCCCCCAACTTCGGGCAGCCACCGCCCGCCGGGGCCTCCTGCTGCTGCCGGTGCTGAAGCTCCTGCTTCAGCAAGGACAGCAGAGAATAGTGCTTGGTGGCCCGCGCCCAAGTCAGCGCCCCCAGCAGCAGGAGCAGCGGCCGCCAAGATGGCCATTTTTAAAATGTTGATCCTTCCAATCCATGAGCATGGGAGATCTTTCCATTTTCTGAGATCTTCCTTGATTTCCTTCTTTAGAGGTTTGAAGTTCTTGTCATACAGGTCCTTCACTTGCTTAGTTAGAGTCACACCAAGGTATTTCATAGTTTTTGTGACTATTGTGAAGGGTATCTTTTCCCTAATTTCTTTCTCCACATGTTTGTCCTTTGAGTATAGGAAAGCTACTGATTTATTTGAGTTAATTTTATATCCAGCCACTTTGCTGAACTTGTTTAACAGCTGTAGAAGTTCTCTGGTGGAATTTGTGGGGTCACTTAAGTACACTATCATGTCATCTGCAAATACTGATGTTTTTACTTCTTCCTTTCCAACTTGTATCTCTTTGATTTCCTTTTGCTGTCTAATTGCTCTGGGCAAGACTTCCAGTATTATGTTGAATAGGTAGGGGGAGAGTGGGCAGACTTGTCAAGTCCCTGAGTTTAGTGAGATTGCTTCAAGTTTCCCGTCATTAAGTTTGATGTTGGCTGTTGGTTTGCTGTATATTGCTTTTATTATGTTTAGGTATGGGCCTTGGATTTCCAAGACTTTTAACATGAAGGGGTGTTGAATTTTGTAAAATGCTTTCTCAGCATCTAGTGCGATGACCATGTGTTTTTTTTGTGTTTTTTTTTTGTTTTGTTTTGGGTTTTTTTTTGGTTTTTTTTTTTTTTTTTTTTTTTTTTTTTTGTGTGTGTGTGTGTGTGTGTTTGTTTATATGGTGGATTAGGGTGATGGATTTCTGTATATTAAACCATCCCTACATCCCACGAATGAAGCCTACTTGATCATGGTAAATGATCGTTTTGATGTGTTCTTGGATTCGGTTTGCAATGATTTTGTTGAGTATGTTTGCATCAATATTCATAAGTGAGATTTTTGGGAAGTTCTCTTTCCTTGTAGAGTATTTGTGTGGTTTAGGAAGGAGGACTATTGTAGCCTCAAAAAATGTGTTAGATAGTGTTCCATCTGATACTATTTTGTGGAATACTTTTGAGAGTATTGGTATTATGTTGTCAATACATGTCTTTTAAAAATTCTGCACTGAACCCATCTGGACTTGGGCTTTTTTTTGGTGGGAGGGTTTTGATGACTGCTTCTATTTCTTTAGGTATTATGGGATTATTTAGATGGTTTACCTGGTCCTGGTTTAACTTTATTATCTTGTATCTGTCTAGGAATTCATCCATTTCTTCCAGATTTTCCATCTTTGTTGACTACAGGCTTTTGTAGTAAGATCTGATGATCTCTTGAATTTCCTAAGTTACAGACGTTATTTCTCCACTTTTCATTTCTGATTTTGTTAACTTGGACACTCTCTCTTTGCCCTCTAGTTAGTCTGGCTAAGGGTTTATCAATCTTGTTAATTTTCTCAAAGAACCAAATCTTTGTTTTGTTGATTTTTTCAATGGTTCTTTTTGTTTCTATTTGGTCTATTTCTGCCCTAATTTTGATTATTTCTTGCTGTCTACTCTTTTTGGGTGTATCTGCTTTCTTTTGTTCTATAGTTTTCAACTGTGCTGTCAGGTTGCTAAATGTATACTCTCTCCAGTTTCTTTTTGGAAGCACTCAGAGCTATGACTTTTCCTCTCAGTACTGCTTTCATTGCATCCCATAGGTTTGGGTATGTCGTGTTTTTATTTTCATTGAATTCTAGAAAATCCTTAATTTCTTTCCTAATTTCTTCTCTGACCCTGCTATCGTTTAATAGAGCATTGTTTAGTTTCCATGTGTATATGGGCTTTTTGTTCTTTGTTGTTATTAAAGACCAGCCTTCCACCATGGTGATCTGAAAGGATGCATGGGAGTATTTCAATCTTCATATATCGATTGAGGCTCGTTCTGTGTCCAATGATATGGTCAATTTTCTAGAAGGTGCCGTGAGGTGCTGAGAAGAATGTGTATTCTTTTGTTTAAGGATGTTATGTTCTGTAGATATCTGTTAATTCCAGTTGGTTCATTGTCTCTGCAAGTTTTACAGTGTCCTTGTTCAGCTTTTGTTTCCATGATCTGTCCATTGATGAGAGTAGGGTATTGAGGTCTCCCACTATTATTGTGTGGGGCACAATGTATTTTTTGAGCTTTAGTAAGGTTTCTTTTATGAATATGGGTGCTTTTGTATTTGGAACATATATGTTAAGGATTGAGAGTTCCTCCTGACAGATTTTCCCTGTAATGAGTAAAATGTGTTTTTCCTTATCTTTTTGATAACTTTTGGTTGGAAATTTACTTTATACGATATTAGAATAGTCACTCTAGCTTGCTTCTTAGGGTCGTATACTTGGAAGTTTTACTTCCCAAACTTTTACTCTGAGATAGTGTCTGTCTTTGTCTCTGACATGAGTTTCTTGTATGCAGCAATATGCTGGGTTTTGTTTATGTATCCAGTCTGATAGCTTATATCTTTTTATTGGGGAATTGAGTCCATTTATGTTAATAGATATCAAGAAATAGGGTTGCTGTCTCTTGGTATTATTGCTTTTGTAGGTTGAATTGTGCCTGTGTGTCTTTCCTTTTTTGGTTTTCTTGCTTAGGAGTTTTCTTGTTTTTACTAAGATGTAGTTCCCCTCATTGTATTGGGTTTTCCACCTATAATTCGTTGTAGTGCTGGGTTTGTTGTCAGATATTGTGTAAATTTAGTTTTGTCTTGGAATATCTTAATCTCTCCATCTATGGTGATTGATTGTTTTGATGGGTATAGCAGCTTGGGCTGGCACTTGTGCTCTCTTAGTGTATGCATGATGTCTGTCCAGGCTCTTCTAGATTTTATAATCTCTGTTGAGAAACTCGGTGTGATTCTGATTGGTCTGCCTTTATATGTTTCATGATCTTTTACCCTTACTGCTTTTAGTATTCTTTCTTTGCTTTGGGCAGTTGGTGTTTTGACTATTATGTATCGGGAGGAATTTCTTTTCTGGTCCAACCTATTTGGAGTTCTGTAGGCTTCTTTTATGGTCATGGTCATCTCATTCTTAAAGGTAGGGAAGATTTCTTTTACAATTTTGTTGAAGATATTTACTGTGCCTCTTAGTTGATATTCTTCGCCCTCTTCTATTCCTATTATCCTTAGGTTTGGTCTTCTCATTGTGTCCTGGATCACCTGGACACTTTGTGTTAGGAGCTTTTTGGTTTTGTATCTTCTCTGACTGTTTTGTCTATGTTTTCAGTGTTGTCTTTGGCCCCAGAGATTCTCTCTTCCATCTCTTGTAGTCTGTTGGAAATGCTTGCATCTGTGTCTCCTGATGTCTTTTTTAGGATTTCTACCTCTACGTATGTCTCTTTTAGTGTTTTCTTTACTGTGTCTGTTGGGATTCTGTAAACCCCACCTCTCAGTTACCTAGTAACAGCCAGGTATACCACACCCCTCAATTACCCAGCAGTGGCCAGGTATGCCCCGCCCCAGTGACCTGACACTATAAAAGGAGCTGCTTGACCCCTCCTCTCTCTCTTGGCCTCTCCTGCCGTTGTGCTCTTGCAGCTTTGCTCTCCCATTTCCCTTCCCCCCTCTCTCCCACGTGCTCATGGCCGGCCTCTACTCCTCTACTTCTCTCTCTCTGCCTCTACCACCCTCTTAACTCTCCCATGACCTGAATAAACTCTATTCCGTACTATACTGTTGTGTGGCTGGTCCCTCAGGGAAGGGATTCACAACATGGACCCCCCAGAGGCATCTCCCCTGCCCTCAGGCCTCGCCGCACCTCTATGGGCCATATGCCCCCCACTCTCTTCATCGTTCCCCTAACATTGGTGCCATGACTCGGATCGTTATCCTTTCACAACATTGGTGCCCTGTGATTTTTCCTTTCAGTGACTTTTCCTTTCATTGTTCCCCTGTCATCTTTTCCTTACAGTGTCCATTTCAGTTTTAAATTCCTTCTTCCATTCCTTCATCTCTTTGGTTTTGTTTTCTTCTATTTCTTTGAGTTCTTTGAGTGTTTTTCTTGTTTCCTCTTTAAAATCTTCTATTTCTTTTCCTCCCGTTCTTGTGTCAGGATCTCCATCATCATCTTGAGGTAGGATTTCAGGTCTGTGTCTTCTTTTTCTGGAGTGTTTGGCATTCCACTGTTTGCTGTAAGGGAGAGCTGGGTTCTAGTATTGCCAGGTTGTCTTGGTTTCCCTAGGGTACGTTCTTTTGCTTTCCTTTTGCAATCTTGTTGTCAGTGATTGGTTCTTGTCTTTCCCTTGTACCTTGCCTGTGTCCCTGGATCACCGCTGTTCCTGGTGGCAGATGGTCCGAACACCTGTTCTGCACCCAAAAGCCATGGCCTGGGAACAGAGGGCACAATGCTGGATTCCTGGTCCCTGGATCAGGAAGGGCAGTGGCCTACTTTCCATGCGTGCTCAGTAGAGATCTCTTTTCCTGCTGGCTAGTCAGAACCCCTTCTCACCAGGCCTGTGTCTCTGGGTCTCCACTGTTCCTGTGGCAGATCCCTACTCACCTCTCTACTCATTCAAATCTACACCATTTCATTTTTCATGTTTTTATTGTAGGACCCCCTTTCGGGGACCCCCACTCGAGTCTCAGGACACAGCGTTACCCAATGAAACATGAGAGACCTCCTTGTTGCAAAAGCATGAGGTAGTTTAATGATGGAGCTCCGGGCCGATACATATCTCAGGCAAGAGAAAGAGGTATTGGCCAAGAGGCTAGAAAGCTGGGGGATTTTATAGATCTGGGGTTGGGAGAGAGGGTTGGGGGCTGGGAAGTACAAAGTTTACAAAGTTTACTCAACACTCATAGCCTAAGTGCAGTTAGGAAGTCAGGAGACTGGTAGGGTGGATGCTTATCTAAGTCAGGATACAAGTGGTTAACGTCTAATTTACATTTGAATAGACTCAGGACAGGGTCATTTGACTGAGGACTCAGTTGTAAAAGACAGCCAGGACAGGAATGTTTTAACAATCTGGCTTAGAGGGGCATGCCTGGACTTGTTTTACAAAGTTCTTAGTCCTAGGCCTTTAAACTCACAAACTAACCTTTTTTGCCCCAACTTACATGAGTTTTTTTCTTTTTTAGACCTTGAATTTAATTTCCTTTCCTTATCTCTCATTAGGATACAAACAGGCATTTAACATAAGATAAAATTAGATAAATTAATTTAAAAAAATAGGACAAAACAAATAAACAAAAGAAAAGGGATAAAGAAAAATCCCAAGAGACACATATAGATATAAACACAGTCATTCTCATGGAAAGAAATTATTAAAACACAAAACTAGAAATTGTAATAAGAGTACAGGATACCTTATACTTTGGTAAATAGTGTAATTTAAGGTTTATAGTTCTGAAAAAAATACCGAGAAGTTAAATTTGGAAATGATCTGTGCAATAGAAACATCATCAGTCTCTTAGGAAAATAGGTTTAGTATTTTGAACAAAGCTTAGTTTTATAGCTCTTGTGAGTTTAAGATTACCATGTATTAGATATATTCTGAAAGGTATAAAGGATTAAGAAATTTTGTTCAATTGAAATTCACACTTCATGTAAAAGTAGGCAAAATTTATTTTACCAAGAAAAGTAATGATTTTAAATATTTTTCACACAATACACAATCAATCAGTGCTTAAGGGATCTAAACCAGCTCAGATTATTTCTACATAACAGAGTAAAACATAAGGGCATGCTATTTTAATTACATTATGAAGCTAGAAGGCACTGCTTCGTAGGGCTTCATAAATTTATGTTGTCTTATATTTGCTTGAAAATATTATAATACATGGGGTAGTTTATAAAATTTGTAAAATGATATATTTTAATATTGATACCCAGAATTTAGTACTAATTAATTCTCACTCCGACAATCTACCAAATAATTAGATTTAACCAATGATTAGTGTTCAAGTTGATGAATAGTTGCTTGAAATCCAAATCAAAAAACGCTAACTTATCTAAATGATTATCTGGTTCATGTTCATTGTATTTGAAAAAATAACTTGCTACTTTTACTAATTTTATAAACTCTGCACATCACACAATAGTCACCTGATGTTATTCCATGAGAGAAACAAAACTGCCAGAAAACCATATATATATATAATTTCTGGATCTCTACACAATGCTATTACTCAATGTCTGTGTATGATTGCAGGGCATATAAAACTATATTTATCTCAATAAAGGCTTACCTAAACATGCCATAAGATCTCTGAAAGAAATCTCTCTAGTATTCAGATCAAAACCTAGTTGTAAAGCATCCATCTATGTATCTATACTCATGCCTTGAAAGTTTGAAACCACGCTTAAAGAATGGCTTTGTGTACACTGTGACTTCCTAATGATGATGAGCAGATGGGATTGATTGCTAACTCAGTGTGAAACTCGGAACAATGCCTGCGGATATTCAAGCCTGGTAGGGATCAGTCATAAAAGCCCCACCAGCCCAGGCTGATCCGGGTGAAAGCTCCAGACTGATGACTACACAGCAAAGTTTGTGCAAAAGAAGTGAAGTCAGCCTAGTAATGGCTTGATTATTGAATGGAAATACCACTTATGAAAGACAATGCTCTAAATGGAAGCAGAAAAAGGGAAAGTTCTGATTGCTAGGCTTCAACTACAAAGGTACATGCTTTGTTTTTAGTGGCAAAAGGATGCCCAGAAGTAATTTAGGTTCTGGGAGGACTTTCTTACACAGTTATATCCTCTTTTATTTCAGAACCCCCCCTCCCCCCCACCACTCCAAGTCTCAAGAAAGAAAGGAAAACATGCACGTCAGATGAGAAACAAGAATCCACATAAGCTACAGTGGGATGAATTATGTAAATACCTGGGACTGCGGTAAATGGGCTCCTCAGAAAGCTCATTTTGTTCTCCTTAGCATCTGAGGAAGATAAAATAAGTAAATTGCAATTAGGAAATAATAAAGGGCAGAAAGATCTTAATTGCCATCTGAGGATGGATGGAGGAATAGAATGCGGCTTCATTTCAATGTGCTTTTTTTTTTTTTTTTTTTTTTTTTTTTTAAAGCACTTCAGGTACTTAGAAATGCATGGTGTGTATAAGCCATTATTCAGCTAATGAGATGCTAAACTACAATTTGCGTTGAAATTGTCCAGTGCTGCTTTTCATTAAAGAGATAATGATTCCAAAGATATTTTAGGTGTTGCTACAAGCTGCTGTTTTCATTCCATTTTTATTTGGCAAATTGGGTCACATTGTATTACAAGAAAATCATCTGTCCTGTAACGAGTCCACGTTACTTGATTGTGCAACCGGGAGAGGCTGGAATACGATCACCTCTTTGCACCTGCATGTGGCCCCAGAAGACAGCCTTGGAAGCAAGAAAGCAGGTATTTTTGCAATAACCTCGATTTTGCTCTAAGGCGCTTTTACATACAGTGAAATGTGCTGTTAGAGGACAAAACATCTGCACCCATTGCTCTGCTCCAGCAGGACATTTCACAAAATTTGGTGAGGCAGAGCTCTCATGTTTCTCTGAGTTGTTGGCATTGCAAAAAAGCTGAGGGTGTGGTCAGCACAGAACACATTAGCTACAGGTAGGAATCACCTGGCAGCCACTGACAGTTCTTTTGGAAATAAAACATAGCCCAGCTCCAGGGCCACTTTCTAAGCTGCCAGTCCCTTGGTGTAGATCTCAGTATCTAGAGTCTGCATCTGGCAGTAGACCTCAGGCAGTTAAGTCGTAAGACTAGCTAGCAAAAACTGAAATGTTTTAGTACAGTCATGGTTCCCATCATTAAAAAGAATGCGGGGAACTGTTCTGCAAGTATTTTTGGAAGTGAATACTATAGTGCAGAAATATGTTTCTTCTCAGAAGGGTCTGGCCAGGGGGGAAGTACTCTCAGTTTTGAAGGCTTAACAATTCAACTCTGCTCTTTAAAAGCATCCGCATGGGGTATTGAAATGAATGAGGCTGCCTGTTAAATTAAAGCTTTATTTACAGAACACAGCCCAGCCCTCCAGCCCATACTGAGTCTGCCCTTCTATAAAGCCAGGCAAAAGCTAAAGCCTCAATTCACTAAACAGTTATTCCTATGTTGTGCCCAAAGCAAAGGCTTTTACGCTAATATACTTTTTTTAAAGTATTTGCCTGTGCTAAAGAGATGTATCATTTCGCTCAAAGCCAGATTTCAGAAACAGCAAGCTCCGGGCTCACTGCTTAAACACTGATAAAGGAGGATATCATCTGCACACACACACACACACACACACACACACACACACACACAAACACACACACACCACATTAAAATATTTCCCCTGATAATCATGACAGTGTTATCCATCATGGAGAAATAAAATTGTCTTAACATTTAACAAAGAAATATTACAAATGTTAACAAGTATCCTGCATCTCCCTAAGCAGACTGCAGAAAATGAACACCAACACCTATCAATCAGTTTATAAAAATATATGTAATTGAAGACAGCCAAACTATGAATACATAAGACCACAATATTTCAAAAGTTCAGAGTCAGGTGTTAAAATTTTCAAACTTTACACAGTCAAGGCAAAGGGGAAATCACTGGTCGTACCCACACATTAGGATAGCAGTCTCTTGTTGAACATCCTATGTGGTAGCCACTACGCTTAGCATATGGTTCACAGAAATATGTGGGCGCCCTTCCCTGACATTATCATACAAAAGAACAGTGTCCTACAGCAGAGATGATGAAACTATGATATATCTAGCAGGCAATCAGAGGAGACAGAGTTAACAACATAAAGGTTGTGGAAATGACTCCACCATGAAGGAATTTAGTAGTTGGAGCTGTTTAGTAGGGTCTGGGGAGAGATAAGGTCTACAGATCACCCGGAGCTTATTCTAACAACTCCAGAGCATAGCTCAGAAGGTCATGTATGGATGATACAAATGGGCTTCATGGAGAGGATTTAAATTCCAAGGTAAATAATCTCCTTTAAAATATTCTTGCAATAATATGAAGCTCTATGACAAATGCAAGGAAAACACATAAAGAAAGCAATTACGGGACACATCCGCAAGCAAACGTGCCATTAAATCATCACAGCTTTATAACTTGGATACTAACTGAAAGAAGAGCTTCTCCTTTTCTGCTTTTTGTGGGGAAAAATAAGTATAGTAATATTTGCCTCGATGTGGCATTGTGAAAGTTATTGAAAGTAACTTTTTTGAATGTTCTAGAAAGGGACATTTCTAAAGTCATCTGCTCAGTGCATATTTTATGGACTAACACATATAATTGGAAGCATTCATTGCCAGTTTTAATAATGTGGAAGAAATATCAGGTAACTTAACAAATTGGTTGAGAATAATGGGGAAGATGAAGTCCAGGGAGATTAAGTAGACCTATAGAAGAGACGGTAAACAAACATCCAAAGGAACATTCTGCACGATTTTGTCATTAATCCAGACTGGAATCACAAGACAAAGGACTAAGCATGGAGCCTTATACTTAAGCATGCTGCTCACACTTGCAGGGCAGATCTGCAGATCAATTTTTTGGTGTTCAAATCCCATCTGTACTATGTAATAATTTTCATTGATTGGCAAATTACTTCACTACCCCTTCCCTAAAACAGAATGTCAATAACATTGGGAATAAACATTCTAAGTATGAAATAGTTGGAATGTGATCTACTACTTATGTAATTAAACATAGCCTCAGTGGAGTAAGTTGCTAATGAGTGTGTATGACATAATGCTAGTGAAGGCTGGGCTTGTGGAAGAAGTGAAGTGAAAGGAGGAGGAAATGCCCATAGATACCTGACCAGAACATGAAAACATAAACGCGTGACTCTTCACTCGAGTACAGGAAATGTAGCATTACTTGATGTTTCCTTCTGTGTCAACACTTGGCACTCTTTGCATTCAACCATTAGTGTGAAATCCAGTTTAGTGTGAAAGATGTACCTGTTATTGATATAAATCTTAAATGTCTTCCAAAATATTTCAGTTAGTGAGAAAACAGAAATAAACATGCAATGAGAGAACCAATTTTACTGTCATTTTGTTCGTAATGATGTTGATTAGCAATGCCAGTTTCCATTTTGCTCCCTTTAATAGATGTCTGAGTGGATGGCTCACAGGCCGACCTGATTTCCATCTCTTTTTCTTTACATGTTAGTTCTATCTGCTCTGAAATGTCTGACCATGGTCTTCACCGTGGTTCTCTTCTGTATTCAGTTCAATAAGTGTCCAAGAATGACTTGTTAATTTCATGTATCTGACCTCATTGAGATAAGATGTCAAAAGTCTTTTATATATGTAGAAAAAGTATGCCTAATGCTTACATGTGTCAAGAGCCCATTGACTCTCTTGACTAATGAACTCTTGACTGATGAAACATATTTGGCTACAGAGGCATACACCCATCTTTATATCAATCACACTATATTTTCCACACTGCCCTGTCTTTATCCAAATATTTTTCACAGATTTTTTTATTATCACCCAAAAGTTTTAGCCTGAACACTGTTAGAGTTTTTCATCTATAGACATAATATTTATTGGTTGTGCATTTGAGGAACATGTATTCCTGGATTCTTCTCAACTTCATAGTCATATTATATCCACTGCAAATGAGTTGAACCAAATTGGAAAGAAATGAAGTGATTTCATACAGCTTTTTCTGCCAAACTCTCTTTGTTCCAAGTGTAAAAAGTTCATGAGAAATTAAAAAGTACAATTAGGTAGTTATATATCTATTTGCAACGCAGTAAAGACAGACAGTTTCTAGAAAAATCAATTCTATGCTATATCTGCCTTGGGTCATGTAATTTTCTATTAAATCACACTCTTTGACAGTGACATCAGTTTAATATGGAAAGCTTATACATGGATCAACTAGAAGAGACTTTTAGATATATGTTATCTTAGTTACCTTAGATACTAAAATTATAACTTTTAGCAACCATAATTTTATTGGGCTCTCCTTCTATCTTGGAGAAATAGGACACAATATACCATTAATCCAAAAATATGACATTATGAAGTAATCAAATGTTGAGAAGCTGTATTAAGCTTTCTATATAGTATGAATTATATCTGTAAAATGATATTGTGGCCATTTAAAACCAGCAAGCAGAACTCATAAATTAGGCCTGAAATGGGTAATTCTGAACACTAGAGTAAAATGGAGCAATAAAATATAAATTTAATGATTGACAAGAAATCAATGAAGAACTGACTTGGCCATTTGGCCACATGCTCAAGGATTATAAATTTTGGTAGAACCCATACAATGTTAAGTTTTTGTACTTCACAGATTATGCACAATTTACTTAATCAAATTGATTCTGCATTTTTTTTTTTTTTTTTTACAAAATCCTATGTTATTTGTTGAGTGGGAAAAGGGCCAATTCCTCTACCTTGGAGTGAGTTGAGAAGGTTTACAAATAATTCTAAGTATTGACACAAAGAACCTGTACATGTCCTTTGGGTGTTATCAGATTCACAGGTCAGAAATGAAACACAATCTCTGTAAGTGAAATCTCAGTCTAGCAAAAATGGAGCCCAAAGGCTAGCCTTAAATTTGGGGTAAAAATACTATTGCATCTTCTAGCTTCTTAATAAGTAATGAATTGTAAATTGTTGGTTAAATGCTAGGATGTTCCACGAGTAACTTAACATTTTACTTTTATACATATTCACATACACTAATGCCTAACCACAAAGATAATTAAAATGAGCTACCTAGATATTAAGAGATGACAAAAAGTACATAAATTGTCTTTATTGATATTCTCTTACATTAAGTACCTAGTCATACACACAGAAAAATGAAGCAATAGATTCATGCACTACAATTTTAGTGTTTTGATTGGCATTTTATATATTAGGACAAATTGAAAAGAATAAATGAGAGTTCATCACTTTAATGTCAAGGCTTGATGACATTTAATATAAATTTTAGAAAACTTTTTCTAAAATAATATTTGATTATATTTTATAAATAATTAATTAAAAGACTACTATCTACCTCTTATTCCTTAAAATATACACCTATATAATTGTTAGTGTAGAAATGTTTCTGTTAATAGGAATAAGTTAATGCCGCTTACTTTGTGGTAGGGGAAGTAACAGACTGACAAAAAACAAACATAATTTGGAAGATGAATAGGGGCTTGACACAATGAAAAGATGGCGAAGTTGCTAAGAAAGAAAAGCATCCCAATGCAGGAAGAATTCTTGGATATAGAAAAGTCAAGCAAGTAACTGATTAAGTAACTCTCAGAGTGTAGGTAAGCTCTAGGGTGTCCAAGAAAGTTTAAATCACCCAAATATAGAAGGGTAGTGATGTATTGCTTACTGCCTGAACACAGGAAGATGGAATAGTTCATTCTAGGCCAAACTATTCAATAAAGTATTTATATCTATCAACTCCAAAATGCTCTCTGGAAGACAAATTTAGAAGATCTTTCATCCTTTGTACTTAAGGGTTATCCCCAGAGTTGTGGAGGGTGTCACTGTATAGAAGCCTCATGGGATTAATAAAGCCTCTCTAGGCACATAAACATACCCTACCCTTTGGAATGTATGTTTACTGTCCTTACAATAAGGGTATCTGTTGATTTATAGACTAACAGGGCATCTGCTCATTCTCTGATTTAGCTCCCAAAGCCTGGTGCAAAATTTAAAATTACTGTAACAGTAGTGCTTCAGAGTGGGTCCCAGCAGTACATTAGCCCAATCAGAAAGGAGTCTTATAGAAGTTGTTGGGTCCAGGAAATCACTGAATTATCCTGATGCTGAAGACTTAAGAGATTCTATAAAGATTCTACTGGAGAATGAACATTGTTTATTTCTTGTTGTTCCAGATTGCAGTCAAGAGCTTTTTAAAACAGAGTCACCACTGTAAATATGCAGCTCTATTTTTGGGCTGTATCAGCTTGGGCATCTGCTTCTTAGCAACACTCAGATTATTAAGCCAGCCCATTTGAATTCACATGTCAACTAAGATCAAAAGCATGCTGGTCATTCTATGTTAATTCTACCTTGGCCTTCTACCACCTGTGCAGTCTGCACCACACTACAGAGTTCTTTAATCTGTCACTGGTACCAAACACTGGACAGATTAGGACTGCAATGTACAACCTTATAACTCTGACTGCAATGTACAAGCTTACAACTCCATCTCATTCTCTTGCATGCAGTAGTTGGGTAGCACATGGTCTTGTTGATGTCTGTAGTCTGTATCTGTCATAATGATTCTACAAGGCTTCTTGCATTGCTGTGGATGTGATATGAAACCTGTGTTACTTTATTGTGAATGCTTGTACCATTGTCACACGTTTCCACTGTGCCTTTAAAGAAATCATAAAACCATAAATATTCTGTCTCCTAACATGTCCAGCTAAATAATTTCAGACAATTATAAATAATGTTCTTAAAAGGCCCACAATGAAGTCATTTCATCTCAAGCAAGTAAAGACTTATATACTAGAAATACAGTAAATATTGAATAATGAGCTGAAGCCATTCATAACCAACAAACTTTGACACCAGGAAATGTTTTCTCATTGCTACTCTAGGTCCTTCCTATTTTATTTCCCCTTATTATGATCTCAGTAAATGAGGAGAACAGCTAGCAATCAATCTTTGTACTATATCTGTTCCTTACACGAAGACTATTATTAAATTTCCTTCATGATCCTCAAACTCACTTAGCCTTCTCTTCTGTAAGCTAAATAATTCATCTCCCTTTCCTATTCCAGCCTTCTCTGAGAATTTTGCATTAATCAGGAAAAGAAATGCTGGAGCTGTGGGGAATTTTTTAACCCAACATTATGTAATTATGTTAAGAGTAATAAGCAAACAGCAATGGTGTTCAGAAATGCCATTGGTAATATAGATAAGGAATGTAAATCGTCTAAGGAATCCCTAACATATGGATTATTTTATAATATGACTTTTCTATAAGATATAGTGTGTAGGCATCATTAGTGCCCAATGAGAAATAAAAAGTTGAATGTTAACTATATATTCCTTAATTATATATACCACTTTCTTACTTCTTCTGAACCAGAGAAATTGTTCTGTATGTTACCCATTAACTTCATTCTATGAAATGAAAAGTGTTTGGAGTCTTCTGTACTCTTGGCTAAACACTAGAAAGAAGAAAAATGGTTCATATATTTCAGGCAGTTTCAAACCAACAGCAATAAAATGTCTTGAATTTCATTTAAAGAAGTTAAATGCAGAGACTGTAAGCTATTTATCAGCCTGGCACTCATGTTCAAAGAAGCAAGATACACACAATTCTTAAGTTGTAGAAGAAAAAATACACTTGCTGCAGAATTTGCCCGTCATTTGCATCCCAAGTAATACAGCAGATGGATATCTTAAATTGGTCTCTATCATCACACAATGGATTTAAGAGAAATTAAATATCTTTCTACTAGGAGAGAATAAACTGTTAGGAATTGCTGGACAGATTCCAAGGTTAATGTGGACAACTGGATATCTACAGCTTGACTTGCCTTGTTTATGTGAATGAGTGACATTAGACAAAATATTCATGGTAGGACTTCAACAGATGACCTCTCAAATCTTAAGGCTTTTAACCTTTAATGCTCCTAAGAGATGGGAGAACTCCTAAATATTTCATTTTAATGCAGTGTACTAGGAATAGCAGTACAATGGTCCTCCTGGATATGTAACAATTTATTATCTTCAATCTAGGAAAGACCATTGAGAAAATCTCCTTAAAACAGCCTTGCAATAGTCTCTGTCACCTCCTTGATCTATATTATTAACAGTATTTTTTTGACCTGATTGGAAAGTATATTCCTAAAGTTTAGATTTTTGCCACCATTTGTAGTCTTTTTAGAGTTCAATTCCACTAAAGGTTAAAAAAAAGGAGGTTGGGTATGCAGCTCAAATTTTGAAATGTCTTTTTATTAGTGAAGCAAAGTGGATAACTGGATTTCTGCAGAGTATGTTTTCCCCAGAGAATGCACTCACTCTACTTAATCAACTGGCAAACAAGACACCTAGGGTTATCCCTTTACCATGCTATTGCCCCATCAATAATGTAGACTGTCATTAAGAAGTCATTTCTCCCTCTGGGCTGAATTTTGAGAGGTCCATCATATGGGGAAAAATGGGAATTGTGGTATACAGACTATGTATCACATCATAATCTTAGGAACATGCTGTGCTATTCGCCAGATAGTCCATGAAGCTATGTTCCAAGGCATGCATCAGTGAGTCACAAAACACACAGGCTCAGACCACCTAACTCATTTCATCAGGACCTCTCAAGGTTAAGATTATAACCATGCTTCAGGGCATAAGCTGATCACCAGCTGAGCTCAGGAAGACATTTTGCTCCTGTGACAAGACTTCCCCGGAGTCAACCGCACTGCTGGAAGATTTCAATTTTGCAAATATGTCCTTACTCTTTCAGATGTCCTCCTTATCGCTTTCTTTGTGTTATGAAGTATGAAGATCGTAAGGCAATGTTAGTTATAGTCAATTTCAATCTGAACCTTGATTTTCTTCTTAAATTATTGTTGTCTCTCTTTCCAAATAGTAATCTTCTTCTTTTACTAAAAGTTTATGTGACAACTAAATATCCAAATTGTTATTTAATAATAAAATACTTGTTTGAACTAAACTCCAAAAAAGTACTTCCTGGAGTAGTAATAAAGCAAATATATTCTATTTTAGGGAAGCGTTTTTCTGACTTTAAGATCATATAGTAGTTTTCCGATGGCTTTGGTCCACCACCTGGCCAGCAGCTTGGAGGGCAAAAGAACAACATCCTCCACTAACTCCTGCTAATGGCTCATCCCTCATGGTTGCAGATAAGTTGTCTTTGGAGTGATGCCCTTCCAACATCCCCTCCCCCAATATTAAAGAACTATAAATGCAGAAGTGAAGAAATGGAGCTCTCATCTCCATAAACAAGGAGAGTAGACAGAAGAAACATGATCTACTGATTAGATTATTTTTTGGTGGGGGGTCAACTTGATACAAACAGGGTCATCTGGGAAGAGGAAACCATGACTAAGAAAATATCTCCATCAGATTGCCTATGGGCAAGTCAGTGGGGCATTTTCATGAAAAATGGTGTGGGAGGCTCCAACCTATGTGAGGCACGCCACCCCTTGCCTCAGACCTGCACTGTGTGATGAGACAGGTAGAGGAAGCCATGGAAAGCAGTCAGCAAAGCAGCAATCCTGTAAAGCAGTTTTGCTTCATGGCTCCTGCTTCTAGGTCCCTGCTTGAGTTTCTACCTTGGCATTCCTCCATGATAGATTGTAACAAGGAAGTGTAGGTCAAATAGTCCTTATTCCTCCCAAAATTGATTTTGGTCATGGTCTGTATAACAGTCATAGAAAGCAAACGTAGAACATGTGACTCGTAGAGACACTTAGGCTGCTGCTCTGTAAACAGGCTTTATCTGGAACCTATACCCATTACTTCCTCTTTTTGACTACAGTTTCTTTTATCCCAGTTAATAACCCATAGTTTTGTAAAGAAAGCAAGATCCATTCATAAGTATTGACTTCTGACATTACCCCTTTGGGTCCAATCAGTCAAAAAGCATAGCCTTTAGGTTTTCATTTTTACTATGCAAGGTGTACCATCCACACCATAACAACCAGCCTTTGGGTTGTGAGTGACTTTTAAAAAACTACCTAGAGTGAAAGTGATAATGATTTATCAACAGAGTTAATTTTCTAGGGCAGTAAAGCACTAGCCCAGACTACATAGGTTCAAAACCTACCTCTCCCACTTAATTAGGCAGTTACTCAACTTTTCTGTTCTTAAGTTCCCAGCCCTGTGTCCAGCTGCTTTAGAAGTGACCAATAGGATTACATCACCTATCATACAATCAATATTCAATAAATGTTGAAGAAACTACTTTGAAGTACATAGGTATTGTGCCTGGACCAGCATACGTAGTCATTTGCTTTATTATCAATGCTTTTGAATGGGAATCTTGGCCTTGTTTCACAATAGTCCCCAGGAGAACTCACGTCTCTTAGCAAATGCTATCATAGGCAGGGCTTTGCTATGCATTACAGAAATCTTAGAGCTTCTGAACAGAAAGGCACTTTCAGGAAGACAGTATTAAGTTGCAGAAGGCTAATTTAGTTAAAATCAGTTGGCATACTTATCACTTTGCTTAATGACATATTCATTTAAAATTCTCATTGATCAAGTATAGTTTCCACCTACAGTAGCCTAGTGTTAGCTGGAGGGATTTTGATATATTTTTACAATATTTGTTATACCTACTTTTGAAGGTTCTGAAGTGTCCCACCCAACTAAGATGGACTGTTTTAACAGTCATAAAATTAGTTTTACAAACTGAAGAACTTTATCCAAAGAAATTCTCAAGTGTGGTATTATGCTATATAAGTAGTGATATACCTACAATAAATTTTTATTAGTAATATGACTATTTATTAAGATAATGGGTATTTCAGGGAACTGGACATTAAAAGAATTGGTTTTAGACAAGCTGACTTTCAAATTTCTTTTTTAAAAAATTGAGTGTGAAAGTAGCACCATCAATTTGAACAGGCATCATGTTGATGAGCTGTCTTGGTGACAAAATTCAGCTGTGGATCAGCTACTGCTCCATTCACTGTGAAGACTCTTAGCTTCCAATCTGGGACAGATTTCCAGACGTGGAGCCTGTGTGCCCACCTTAGCTGACCCTTGTCATGTGGCAAGAATCTTTGTTTCTTTGTTTGTTTGTTTCCCAGCACTGACTAGACAAGACCAGCGCAACCCGGCTCGGAACTCACATTGAGCTGGTCGATGCAATATTTTGGCTTCTTTCCAGATTTCCAGTTTTAGTAACACACATTTCAAATACTGTCTCTTCCCATAAGAAGTACTTTCAGCACGAGTTGTTCAGGATGTAGAAAGAACAATTAAGTTGTGGAGGTATGAGAATTTGCCTATGAAAAGAAAACACATGAGATTTCACAGATATATAGTAATGACTCAACTCTCTGTGTCTCTGTGTCTCTCTGTCTCTCTCTGTGTGTCTCTGTCTCTGTCTCTCTGTCTCTGTCTCTGTCTCTCTCTCTCTTTCTCTCTTTCTCTTGTTTTTTAATGGTGGTAAACATATGAGAACTCTTTTTTAAAGTCAGTATCTTTTTCTCCTTGATTTCTGGTTTAACACAGAAAGAGCCAATTCTCTCCTTTTTCTACACAATAATATTCTGCTCCAATTTTACAAAGTTGAGGAATTTGTAATGAGTGTTTGGCTTTCCTGGTGTTCAGAAGGTGGGGAACTGCTAGGCGTCCGGAGTCTGTTTAAAGTTCTGTCTGGCTAAGTGGTGATGTGAACACACTGGTCCCGTTGTGGTGTAACTAGTAGTGTGGAAACTGTCATCTGCCAACAAGGAATGGTGGTCATACCTCACTGACGCTCCAACTGCTCACAGTCCGGCTCAGCCTGCCACCCTGAGCTATAGCCAGCTGTCACGACTGTCACAGCTGCCATCTTATTTACTGCCATAAGCTTTCTTGGCATTGTGGACTCAGAGACTGCTGAGACTGCGCCTGTCATTGGCTGTAAAAGGTACAGGGAAGAGAGCCTCTGAGGAACCCTGGGAAGGTGCAACATGTTCCAGCCACCTGACAGTGGAAGCAGCCGGTCCTGAGTCTCTGAGCTTGTTCTTTGTTGACTGATAAGATTGGACAGGGCACAGTAGGCCCTCCAGAACTCCTATTCAGACTGCTTTAATTGAATGCGTCACTGACACCGCACAATCACTTCGGCTGTGTGGCATCTATTCCAAATAAAACAATTGTTTTAAAGTAATTGCTCTGACAAGTCGGCTGGCAGCCATTGAGGATAAGATGCATGTGTTGCTATGAGAAGAGACAGAAAACATGTTCCCTGTAATTGCCATGGTTGAGCTTTTAAACTTTTCCTTTTATTCCACATGAAACGCATCCTTTGAAAAACCCCTGATTTGAATAAACACTGAGCAATTCTGGAGACGCCGCTTTGTTCTTCATGTCTTTTATGCACAGAAGAGGTTTGCTTATAGTATCTAGCCACAACAATTTACATTGAGTTCAAACAGGAGAAAAATGTAAGTGGGAAGGGCCAGCTTACTTCTGAGTTTCAGTGAGGCTCTCCTGGGGTTAGCAAGTGCTGATAGAAAGACGGCAATTATGCAACGTAAGACAGAAGGCCAATTACATCACCTGCTTATCATATCCGACTCAAATTTCCACAGTATGTAAGTGGCTTCTCAGGAGAGTCACTATGTTACAAGAGCCAAAAGAAGCAATTTTCTCTATTTATCACACCTACACAAAGGACTGCGTGGTAAATAATGCACTCTGGCTCACGGTCTTTGTTTATCTAGACAAGAGCATGTCTCTTTTTGTGTGGAAAACAATTATCATTGTAATAAAGCTTTATAAATGATTTAATATATATAAAATATTGTCTGCGGTATCTTATATCATAATCTCAATGTAAGAATTAATCGTGTGTGAATGTTTTAGATTAATATAAAAGCAACATTCTTACTCTGTCTTAATCATTCATCATATCTTCCCACACAGAATATAGTTTCCTTATGAAATCACAGCTGGTATAAAAGTTCTTCCTTTAATTTAATTTTTATTGGTTATTCTTTGTATTTACATTTCAAATGTTATTCTCTTTCCCTCACTCCCATTCCTCCTCACCTTCCACTTGCTTCCATGAAGGTGCTCCCTCTCCCAACTACCCACTCCACCTCAATGCTTGGCGTTCACCTATACTGGGAAAAGGAGCCTTCACTGGACCAAAGGCCTCTCCTCCCACTGATGCCAGATGATGTTGTCCTCTGCTGCATATGAAACTAGATCCATGGGTCTCTCCATGTGTGCTCATTTGTTAGTGTTTTAGTCCCTGGGAATTTTGGAGGATTTGGTTGGTTGATAATGTAGTTCTTCCCATGAGGTTGCAAACTCTTTCAGCTCCTTCAGCCCTTTCTCTAGCTCTTTCATTGGGGTCCCCTTGAATGTTCTAATTAATTCCCTAATTCTTTCTTTTAGGAACTGGACTCTTTCCTATGAGGTAGCAGCCATATCAAATTTGATACAGAGAGGTTAGACCCCTGTGTTTAGTGATGATATTGTTGGTTTTGCAACTTCAATTGTGACATCTAACAGATGAAAACTTAACAGCATTACATCTTTCTTGTTACCTCTATTTCCTCCCCTAAGAAAAGGGTTCTATCCATTCATCTCTGCATCTGCTCAGAAATAGTCCATGTCGCTGTGTGTGGGACGCTGCTCTCAGCCTCAGGAATATATAATTATGAACAAGTCAAATCTAATAAAGCAAAAACAAAAAAACTCGGTTAACAAATAAAAAATAGTTCCATTTAGAGATATTTGCAAGAAAGATGGGAATGGAGAGGAGATGGAGAAGGAATGATAAAATTTTAGACAGAATTCCTTGGCTAGTTTTGTTTCTGTTTGTTTTGTTTTTTGAGGTTTTTGGGGTTTTGTTTGTTTGATTTTTGTTGGTGTTTTGTTTTGGATTTGTTTTGTTTTTGAGTTGGCATTTAGGTATTTTGAAATAAATTAGGGGGAGAAAAGCCTGTGAAGAGAATTCCAGGCAAGGGGGAAAACACATACATTAAGTCTCCATTAAGAAATATATGTCTCTGTGTATTCAAGTAAGAGCTAAGAGTCATAGTAAGATTCCTAGGGGAGACTCAAGAAATTTATCAGTAATGATCAGGTAGGTAAACAGTCAGCTCTAGCCTTGATGATCTCGTAAAAAACCTCCATATAAGGTGAGAGATGAGAATCCACTGCCTCCTGTTCATCTGGAAAGCATCACTCCAAACTCTGTAAGAGTAGACTCTGAGCAACAGGACAAGAAAGAGAACATGATTGTCTTGCAATCACAAGTCATCCTGGAAGAGGGGCAGCAGGTTTGGGGATTCCTGTTGCTGTGCATGAGGGAAGAGGTGATCATATGATTGAGTGATGACTTTGATGAAGGATGCAAGGGGAGGACTGCTCAACAGTAATTACATTTATCCACAGAGTTTAGGTGAATAGGGACATGCTGTTAAGCTAGGACACATTAGGAGAGAGAATAATTTAGGAGGGTTAAAACTATTTTTATGTTGCAGGTGAAAACTGCAGGCCATCATTAGTGTCTGGTCTATGAAAACTTTTCAGTAAACTCTACTCATGGTTGCCATCACCACTGTCTAATGACCAAGTCCTGGACATTTTATTTCCTAAATCAGTCCCTCGAGCATATTTCCTTCTCCCCTCATATACCAGAAAGTTAGTTCAAACCCTACTGTCTTTATTTGGTTCTGAGAATGGTGGCCTAGTTGAGGTTTTTTTTTTTTTTCCCCTCACAACTAAAGCATATTTGGCATGGTTTCTTCGCTGCCTGCAGAATCCTCTTCCTGACACACAAGCATGATTTCTTCCCTCCCGGGCTGAAGCGTGTGTCTCCGACACTCTCTGTGTTTCAGAGAAAGAGCTCCGACTCTGTAGCATCCATTCAGTGACTCTTTCTCGGTGTAATTCTCCTATTATGTTCCAGGTTCCCAAGTCAAAACCCCTCCAAATTTATAAATAATGTTTCTCTGCATTCTCTCAAACCATTCTTCTTGCTTTGAATATCATCTCTCTTTACAGTGTGTAGCTTATAAAATTGTACCCCTTATTTAGCTATCAGTCAAGAATCGCCTTTTACATCGAAACATTTTACAAACCCTGTTAAGCAGTAGGCTCTGCACGTGGTTTCATGCTATATGCACAGCTATTCTACTGTAAGCAGCATATTCTTTTTATACAGAGATGTTACACAATTATACACTATTTGAAGGTGAAGAAGTATCTTCCATATCTTTAAACTAATATGAATATGACCGTTAATGACATTCATATTATTATATGATATACTTACTATATAATATATGTTATTTATTATATTTATTTATAACAGTTTGTTAGTTCCTTGGACATAGTACTACCTAAGGACCCAGCTATAACACTCCTGGGCATATACTCGGAAGATGCTCCAACATATAACAAGGACACATCTGCCACTATGTTTATACCAGCCTTATTTATAATAGTCAGAAGCTGGAAAGAACCCAGATGTCCTTCAACAGAAGAATGGATAGAGAAAACATGCTACATTTACACAATGGAGTACTACTCGGCTATTAAAAACAATGAAATTTTTAGGCAAATGGATGGAACTAAAAATACCATTCTGAGTGAGGTAACCCAATTACAAAAAAATTCACAAATGGTATACATTGACTTTTCTCATGATGAAGTCATCAGGTGGTATCATCTTACCAGTGCATCAGGAATGAGAAAGCAACATTATCAAATCATTCCAATTTCCTTTAACATCAAAGTAGCCATATCTGAAAATAGCTGTTCATTGTGCTGTTTATTTTTGTATGTTATACAAGTGGATCTCTCAGTGGCTGAAATAATGAACTAGAAATCTAAAAAACCACGTCTTTTTTTACTGAAGATATCAGAGAAATAAAATTCTGTATTTACCATGACTCAACTAACATTGCTCCATGAAACTCAGTGCTGCTGCTGGTAAACCCACTGTTTTATTTAGTTGTATGTCATGCTTAGTTTTTACTTTTAATACAATACATTTTCAGACAGAGATTTAAAAATTCCCTCTTCATTTGGCACAGACTAAAAATCAAAACGAGAAAACATGCAAGACTGCTTCTAATTCTCAGATAAAGTCTAATTCCAAGGTTGCTTGGCAGACACTGCCTGGGGCATATTATTATTATTTTTTTGTCAATGAGATTTTAAAAATAAAATCCCAGGACAAAGGGCATTTTAAATAAATTAAAAACTGCCTCACCTCTCTATGCAACCCCGGAGACATATAGGAAATTTACAGCCCATTGTGTTATTTTTCCTTAGCATAGCTATTGGCAAATGGTCAGCCTGTCATAAGAGTCCAATTAAATCTTATAGCGTTGCAAGATTTTCAGTTCTCCAATGTCAATAACGGGCCTCTTTCAGATGGCCCCTTGATATCCACTCCTGGGTATTTTAATTTCCTGACAAATCTATCATCGAAAATTTACCATCAAGAATAGCCAGTCTCAGAGCTGTGATAAAGCAGCTCTAGTTCTGGTCCTTCCCTTAACTCTATAACAAAGAACACTACGTCTAAGCCTTGTTGTGTCTAGAGACTATAAGTACCTTCTCCATGAATGTGTATCTGCATAGTATAACATTGAAATTCATCGCCAGTTCTGATAAACTTGTAACACACCTTTGCACAATATTTTAGAACAGTATTTTCATATCTTCAAAATTCCCATGCTCTCTTTAACTCTCATTGTGCTCTTAGTAATATCCACTTTACCAAAACTGTCCTGTGGGTCAGTGGTGCAGAGCCCAAGCCCGAGCATGTAAATAAAGGTCCTTATGTGATTGTATCAGATCCTCCTGACTGGTCTTTTAGTCTTATCATCTAAGCCCAAACTATGTGTTCCCACTGAAAAGTCTTAGAGTATCAATTATGAATGAAGACAATTTGAAGTGGAAGTTTTTCAAACAGAAGATGTCAAAAGTCAAACTTAGACTGTCACTGGAATGGTGACATTTTACAAACAGTGGACATGTACTTAACATTTGAGGGTATTGAACTCTACTTGGGATCTGAGGGGAGCAATTGACTTACGGTTTTTGAACTGCTAACAATTTGTATTTGGCAGTCTAGAGTAGAGGCTAGCAAATTAAATGAAACATTCACAAAAACCAAACTGGGCTCAAAATCCCAATGTCTTCCACATATTAGAGGAAGCTGCTTTGTATGCTTTCCAGTAGTAATGAGCTGCTTTGCAGATCAGAAGATCTCTGGACTATCTTAAATGTAAGAATTATAAGACAGGCAGGTAGTGCAGTGAACATGTGATGTCACAGGCTCAATTGTGTTCATTCAAAAGACATGTTGATAAAACAGAACAGGGGCCTATTGTAGGGCAGAAAGGAAAACAGGGGGGAAAGGAGTCAGTTAGAAACAGGGAATTCTGTGGCCAAGGGTAACAAATATGAGAGAGGAAACTATCATATATTGGTACATACATAGTACCTCAGAATGTGAGTATATCTGGACAGGGTTTAAATTACTTAAAAGAAAAAATATAAGTCTTTATCTAAGGTGAAATCTCTTTTAAGAAAGGAAGAAATATGTGCATATTTATATACATGCTCAACCTTCAGAAGAAAGACAATATAGGAAAGATAGCTGATTGCAAACCAAAGAGAGAAGAGTTAAAAGAAACCAACCAGGGGGACCCTTATAACTGGACTTCTAACCTCTAGAACTGTTAGATATTTCTTGTCATCCTTAGGCATCTAATATAGTTGCAGACCCCAAACATGTTATGAGTAAGTGTCATCCAGAATAGAACTGACGAAGTTAACATCTTGCACATAGGTCTTCTACCTTAATCCTATAACCAGGATGAAAAAATAGAACAAGAGTGTCAAAGAGCATATGGTGGACAATGCGCAGGACATGATTCCTGGGTGTGTTCTGACCTGTTGTTATCAGGGGAGGTTAGGCAGCAGATGGATTTAAAATAAGCCAGAGTGCTGAATTATTTGTATTAAGAAAATATTCTTAGAAGTTTTGGATCCTCTAGCACAATGTCTGCCTGTACATTGCCATGCTTCCTGCCATGATGACAAAGGACTAAACCTCTGAAACTGTGAGCCAACCACAACTAAATGTTGTCATTAGTAAGAGTTGTCTTAGTCATGGTGTCTCCTCACAGCAAAGAAACTCTAAGACAATAGTAATAACAAGTAGTCAGATATTCCTTCCAAAGCAAGAGCTCCAACTTATCTTCCACTGTGAATAGAGTAAACCCACAATGGCCTAGCTAAACAACACTTGCACTTCTCCAGACTGCTTATTTGAAAATAAGATATTAGAATTAAATGACCTGAGCACTGAGAGCTCTGTAGAGGAATCCATGTTTTGCTACAGATGTAATCAAACTGCCTTCTAATTATTAGGTAATGGTTAAAAAGGAGACACTTACATCTTGCTCTGTCTCGGTCTCTAAACTCAGCAATCTTTTCCTTTGGTGATTAAAGGTTTAGGTCCCTGGTTGTCTACTTGACTATATCTGGATTGAACTTCAATCCATAATTGGAGAGCTCACCTGTGATTCAGATCTTCAGACTGGAAGATAAAATTTTCTGATCTAGATCTTGTCAGGGAGATCTTCTGGCATAGTAGCCTTAAAAGGCTTAGTCCCAGGCAAGATAGTACAGGCCTTTAATCCTGATTCTATGGCAAGGAGATCCTGGAATTCAAGGTCAGCCTGTAAGGAAGCAAATTCTAGGTATAGGTGTGGTGGTACATACCTTTAATCTGGGCCACAGCTTCTGCTATAGACCTACAAAAGGACATTGGAAGAAGAAAGACTCACATTTCTTAGCTTCTTGCATTTACTTGCCAGCAAATATGTTGGAACCTTCCTCTACAAAAGACCAGTTGAAATAACTATCCATGTAACTCAGAAACTACTCAATTCTTGGACATTCCATTCAGGGATGACCTTTATTGGGTTAGTTAGATTACAGAAAGGTCACTGTTACATTTCCAGCTCAGGGATCTGCTAAACGCAGAGGGCCTTTTGTTCAGGGCACCTGTGAACTGTGCATTTTTTTCCACTGTGTTCCTTATTCTGGGCAAGATTCACCCTCTGGAAAATTATTTGCTCTTGAAGAAGTAGAAGATGTTGTTCACTAGCTTTTCACCTGTGCCTACTCAGATATCTCAAAACCAACTTGAAGCTAAAGAAAGGGCAAGAACTCAGAGATCATTGCAGACCTCTCTGGTCTCCTCTTGAAGGAAGCCTCCCTCCTACAGACACAGGAAAGGCTGGATTCCGTTGTTGCTGGAGGATTTTGGAGATGGGAGTGCTTTCCCTGAAATGCATGTGGCCCAGTTTCCTCTGTATATGGGGCAACAAAAAAATGTCTAATACTCTGGCCATTTAGTTGGATCATGAAGGGAAAATCAAATATGACACAATTGCTTGACAGGGATATTTCAAAGACGAGGTCATTTATAGCAAATATAGTGACTTGGTTCCAAAGGTTATGGATCCAGGTGACCCAGAACTTCAATGGCCCGATGAAGAGACCATTACGCAGATAACAGAAAAGACAAGAGTAGCCTTGGAGGAGATAATATCAGGAAGGTTGTTGTGGCCAAGCCTGTTCTTGCGGCTAACAAGCAGCCTCCTTCTCAGTATATCTACCACTCATCTCAGCAAGGAAAAACATTCAATTCTGGAACTAAGCTGTCATGCTTTGCATAAGCTTGGCCCAGGGAATGGCACTATTAGAAGGTGTGGCCTTCCTGAAGGAAGTGTGTCACTTTGAGGATGGGCTTGGAGACCTTCCTCCTAGCTGCCTGAAGATACTCAGTCTCTTTCTGGCTTACTTTGGATGAAGGTGTAGAACTCTCAGCTCCTCCTGTATGATGCCTGCCTGGATTCTGCCAAGCTCTCACCTTGATGATAATGGACTGCACCTCTGTGGATGTTTTACCTACATATGGGAATAGAACACAGGCCCATAGATCATCATTTACAGAATATATGAGTGCATGTATGTATATATATATATATATATATATATATATATATATGAATGTAAATACATACATACAGATAGATAGATACACATTCCCATAAAAAATCATGTAGAGTATCAGAAAATGAAATGCAATTTAATAATAATATATAATTTAATAATTTAATAGTAAAGCTTTATTGAAGTTTTAAACGTGCTTTTAGGTTTTGGGGTTTTGTTTGTTTGAATCTTCTCCTATAATTCTGCCAAGAGGACATAGTAATACATTGTCATTAAGTACTTATCCTTATACTTAGATTGGAAAAGCTCTCAACCATCATTATAGAAGTTTATTTTTGCTGTAGTTAATGGTTATTATAGCAAATCCCACTTAGACAACACAAAGAGAGTAAGAGTATGGAACGCTCATTCCTAAACAGACATCTATACCATACCTCCTTTTTCCTAAGTGGTATGAAGATTGTCATAGTCAAAGTTAGTGGAGATCTTGAGGTAGAGGATGACTACATTGTTACTGTGTTTTCCAGGCATGACTATGACAATACACATATGACCTCATATGAATATGACTACATCCCCAAGACATATACTGTCCCGTCCCGCAGGATCCAGTTATTCCTGGGATCAAGGGGGACCTACCCTGGGTAGAAATGGGTGAGAAAGAAGAGTGAGACCAAGCAGAACCTTGTCAAGGTCTCTTTTAATTGTCACAGGTTCTTTCTTTTATACAAGGGGATGGAATGCAGGGTGAGCACATAGACAGAGGTATCTTGTCAATGTCAGTTGTTAGCTAGAAGATTTAAGGCTTAACTGCCTTCTCAGGACACCTGGGCACCATCGATTTCGGAGCTCCAGAATTCACAATTATTAGCAAAGTTGTATAAACACCACGGTGCCTGCAGAGTATAGTTAATTCTTGTGTAGATACCAGGGCCCTGGGAAAAGTCCATGCTCTCACTAGGGGGAATGGGGTGAGGAGGTCATTGTGTGGGGCTCCTGACGTCTTGCTCTCACACAGGGAGAATGGGGGAAGGAGATCATTATGTGGCATAGTGTAGACTTCGGCTCTCAACAATATACAAGATTGAGCCAACAAATATTTCAACGTGGATGAGGGAGTGGTTTATAAAATGACACTTTAACTGAGAATTGCCTGGTAAAATTGATCGCTGCTGGAGTAGAAATATCAGTTTTCTCCAGGGATGTGGCTCCTTAAGGGCTACCCTTGCTCCAGCTGTTGGGCTCTACAGTCATGTGCATACTGGCTGCACTAAGTAGAACCAGTAGTTTTAAAAAGAAAGGAGAGATGCCATTAAGGGAAAATAATGGTTTGTGGGCAAAGGAAAAACATTGGAGAGAACTCAATGGTTATGGATTTGATTATAATATGTCATATGTATGTACAAAATACTCAATAAAATTTGTAAATCTAGAAAGATTCATTATTAATAAGTATTTAATTCACCCACCCTAGGCAAGAGTTATGAATTAGAAGATTGGTGAAAATATTTGACCTGCATGGGTGAGATGCTTTGAGAATACAGAGAATTTGAAGACATTTGCATTTTCCAGGATAAAAAACATAAATGCTAGATGAACAAGCACATAAGCATTTAGAAAGTGAATGAAGGAGTGTGTTCAGGAGTTGGCAATTCTGTGGCAAAAAAAAACAAGAGGGAGAAAAATGTAATTCAAGCCAGGAGCTTTTGTCTATAAAGCTCAACTTGACCCTAGCTGAAGCTCTGAAGCTAAGATGAACTTTCAGAACTACAGCAATAGGAAAGAGTATGTGTTATTTTATAAGCTCACATCCACTGAGAAAAGATTCCTTCTAAGAAGTGAATTTTCTTAGACCTGACATCCCAGTGGTTTCTGCAAGATTGACTCTTTGGGTCATGAAAATATAGACCCAACATGTATTTCCTACAGTACATTCTTTGTATCTCTCAGATCTAGCTTTTTTTATTGATTTATAACAGATTTTCCTTAAGAAAAGGCAGAAAGTAGGTCAAACTATAGCCCCACTGCTGGCACTGGGTTCAGGAAGAATAAATAATATGTAGATATGAGGATACCCTGCTAATTAAGGTCACAGACTCCAAGATCGGATAGCTCCTCTGAGCTCAGTGCAAAGTGCGGGACTCCCTTTACACGAAATACTTTCCCTTTCTTTGACCTCCCGCAGCCTCTATTTATCTGGGAAAGGGTTAGTAGTCTTTGGCAGACCTACAACATCTGAAAGGCAGGGTTCCTGGAATGTTTCTCCACACAAATAAGACATTCAGAGAACCTTACACTCTACCCAATGAATTTTACTTATTCTAAAAACTCCTTCTCACTCTCCAAGGTCCATGTTTATCCTGGTTCACCACAAATAAGGTGTGCGTTACAAGGCCATAATGAATAAAAGCATGCACTCAAGCTAAAATCATCTAAGAAAGCTGTTTCATTGAATTGCTTTGTCTAAAAGAACCTTAACATCATCCTTGAAGAAACAACCCCACCACCAACACCTACTCAGTCCCAGCCAGTCCAGAATCCCTGCATCAGTGTCCGGATATCCAAGGGGAGAAAATCGGGCAGAGGACACAGAACCACACTTAGACACTTAAAACCTACCTGCTATGGAATGCTCTTCAGCTTCCTTTCCTCAGCTAGCACTTTAGCTGGACTAAGCAGCTTACCCGATAAGAAGACCATGACGCTAAGCCATACGAAATCTGAGCATACCTTCCAAGGTCAGAAATAATGCCTGGGATATTCTAATCTCTGTAAAAAATGAGCAAAGCTGTAGTAGTAGGTACCAAAGTGAATCACAGGTGGTAAACACTTTCCTTTCTGACTACTTGCAAAACTAAAAATCTTTTTGATTAGCAAAGGCAGCTGCTTTTGCCTGGGTGGTGAGACTCTCCTGGCCCTTAGCAAAGAGGGAGTGTCAAATCTCAGACCATAGCCTCAAGGGACATGGTGGGGATTATGCTATGGGCTGTCTTTGATAAAGTTTCTATGTCTATGACAAAACACCATGATCAAAAGCATCTTGAGGAAGCATATTTCATTGTTCAGTCTGTAGTTCATCATCCAGGAAAGCCAAAGCAAAAAATCAAGTCAGAATAGAGAGGCAGGAGCTGATGCAGAAACCATGATAGAGTACTGCTTATTGACTTGCTTATATCAGGAAGGCACAGCCCCCAGTGAGCTGGATTTCCAATATGAATAAACAATCCAGAAAATGCTACAGGCAACCTTATAAAGCCCTTTTTAAAACTGAGAGTCCCTTTTACCAAATGATTCTAAATGGCATCATTCAGTAGACATAAAACTAACCAGCAAAATTTTGGGCCTTGGTAAAAATTTGAAAATGAGACATGTTGTTCTAAAATGTAAAAAGGTGATAGAATGTGAAATTTCTACTTTCAAAGTGATTGAGTGGAAGAAGCATCTCCTGCTTCATCTGGTCCATACATCTACTTAGTGGAGATGCAGTACTTAAGGCACTGAAAGGATTCTGAGGGATGATTCCCCACAATCTTAAGGTTACATGTTTATGCTGACACTTTAAGCAGGATCAACAGATAAGTCTCATGGTAGCTTTTCCACACTCTTCACAGAAGCTCCTGGAATCTGCATTTCATGATGTAGACAGACAGCATACTCCTGCTCTGAAATATCTTCATGGCATAATGAAATATTATTGCAACAGCCTCCAGATCACCATGCCCTATTGTTTCTGTTTATTCAAATTAAGTGATACTCTTGGCTACCATGTCTTGCTCCTATGGGAGCCGTGTTTCCTTAACTATCTCCACAACCAAATGTGTGTCAGAAACACCATAATTTCTCCTCTCTGTTGTTTGAAAGTCCAAGCACCTGCCTTGCTCCCAGAGAATATAGTTTACAATGGAAGAGAGTTCACCATAAACCTTATTCCAATAAAAAATAAGAGTTGAGGGTTTTAGTGGTGTGACTCCCTCAGCACAAACACACTTCTAACTGCCTTGGAAACAATGAATCCTCTCAACATGCTAGAGAACAAAACTTCCTGTGTATTTTAGCACATATATGTTGTAAGCCCTCTAATAAGGCATGCTGTGTGTGGATTTGCATCTTTCTCCATGAGATAAGATGATTGTGCATTTCTATTCTCTGTCCTTAGTTAGGCAACACTTATTTTTCTCTTGAATATGCAACTTAATCATGTAGGGATACCTTATATTTCCTCTACTGAGCACTAGTTGGAATAGATAAGAGCCTGGGCCTGTAATCATATGAAGTGTTGATGTCTATCAACAATTAATACTGTCACTTACAAGAAATTTTAGGTAGGCATATAAGTGGAGATATGTAAATGAGGCCTGAAACTATTGGGTTGGGTGCAGAAGGAGAGAAAACAAAGGGGCAGGGAGGAAAAGAGGGAAAAGGTAGCAAGGAGAGGAAGAGAAGTTAGAGACAGCAAGGGCTGTCATTTGTCTGGCTTGGGCTTTGAATTTATACAGTATTTTATTTGCCATAATAGTCATAAAGTCCTGGTTAATTTTAACCAGAGAGTAAATCTTCCCACCTCAGGACTAGGATGATGGCAAACACAAAGTGCCCCATGGTGAGTGGAAACGGGACTACACCATCTCTGAAAACTACAACTAACCAGACTCTTATACTAGGAATATGTGGCAGAAAAGGAATCTTATTCATTTGACAAACAATTACTTAGACTTAGCTCCTTTGCCTACTTATCTTGCTTTTAGCACAGCTATCTGGGATAACAGAGACTCATGACCAACTTTGCTCTTTCTTTTTATTTTTATTTTTTTTTAAGCTAAACCAATTTTTGAACTACAAGGCTTGATGGCCTTCCTAAAACTTATTATCTAAGGTAATTAACTATTATCACAAGCAGTACTTCATTCACTGATATGTGGAAGGGGTTGAATAATTGCAGTTGGAATCCGGAGGAACACAGCCTACTTTGTAATTGCTTTTCATGTTTTATTCTTTTTTCTGCTGATATTTCCGACCAGGAAACATATTGGACAACACTGTGAAATATACACTGCAAAGTACCAATATATTTGGTGCTCAATGGGACAATAAAGAAAGTTCTTATTCTATTTAGAAGCTATTTTTCTTAACAGACACCAATGAACAATTATACTAAGATTTTATTAGCAAATATTCTGCCAAAAAGATTGTCTTTTGTTTGTTCATTTATTTTTTGCCATGTCCCCTTTCAGATGAACATGTTAATGAATGTTTTTCTATGATCTGATTTATTTGTATATTTTGTCTGATAGAAATATATAAACTCACATTTTATGAACTAACGCTACGTATGCTTAGTGGAGAGAAGAGAAAAAGCTGAAGCTATGTAGAACCAATTCTGCACTTACCCACCACGCAAAATTCAAAGTCCATGACAAAATTAAAACTAGAAAAACAGCTGATATTGTGTCCTTTTTCAGAACTCATCAGTTACCTATGTTCAGTCCTTGATCAGCCCCTAACAGCTGTCATTGCTCTTTTTTACGTTTTGTAATGTATCTACACACATATATTTGTTGGTTTTTTTATAAGATTATGTGATCACACTTAATATCAAAAGTTTTAAGTGTATCCATTTTGATGCAAAATTTGCAATTTCAGTTTTCTTTAGGACTTAATAGTATCAAATTTTCATTATCCATTCATCTGTTGATAGAAAATAGGTTGATTCCGAGTCTTTGCTATTGTGAATAAATCATCAATAAACACTCAGATACAAACATCTTTGTTTGGTTACACACTTTTAGAGCAGATGTTCTAGAAAGAAAGAAAGAACTGTTATACAATATTTCTATTTTTAAACATTTGAGATCCTTTAAACTAATTTCTACAATAGCCGAATTAGTTTGTATCTCTACCAGCAGTGAGTCAGGATTTTTCCTATATCCTCTTCAACATTTAATGTCAGAGTTGCTGGTGATACCATGCTGAATTACATATTATCTCAAAGTATGCTTAGCTGAGGTGGCTACAGATATTGAAAATTGTAAAATAATTATTGGCCATTTGTGTTTCTTTTTGTGAAAACTGTCTATTCAGTTTATTTTCCACTTGCTGATAGATGGTTTTATTTACTTGCTGTTTATTTTCTAAAATTATTATTACTTTCAAGGTGTTATCCTCTTGTCTCCAGTATAGCTGGTAAGTATCCTTCTCTTTTCTCTGGGGTATCTGTTTACTCCACTGATCATATCTTTTGTTCTACAGAGCATTGAAATATTACATAGCCCTATCGGTTACAACATAGTGTTAGCTTCTATATTAGTGTTCCATTAAAAAGGTCTAATGCTCTACCTCCTTGCCCACACATGTTCCCTCTTTTTGTCTTAGCCATTCTGATGGGTATACAATAGAACCTAAAAGTTCTTTTGATTTTCATTTTCCTGTTGACTAAGGACTTAGAACATTTGTTCAAGTGTTTCTCAGCCATTCAAGATTCTTTTGTTGAGAATTTCCTGTTCAGTTCTCTACCCCATTTTTAATTGGGTTATTTGGGTTGTTGGTGCCTAGAATCTTGAGTTCTTTGAAAAATTCAGATATTAATTCTCTGTCAGATGTAGAGTTTGTGAAGATCACTTTTCCAATTGACACTGTCCTTTGCCTTACAGAAGCTGTGTAGTTTCATGAGGTCCCATTTAATCAACTGTTTATCTTAGAGCCTGAGCCATTAGTGTTTTGTTGAGTAAATTGTCTCCTGTGCCAATGCATTCAAGGATATTTCCCACCCAACTAAAGATCATACATGTGCTAAACCTAGGCCTCCCTACTCATATGCAGCACATGTGAAGCTTTGACTTCATGTGGGTCCCTAACAACTGGAATAGGTACTATCCCAAAAGTTGTTACCTGTACAAGGAATATGTTCTTCTAGCTGTGCTGCCTTGTTTGACCTCAGTGGGAAAGGAGACATCTAGCTTTACAGTGACATGATGTGCCAGAGTGGGGAGATATCCGGGGAGGGGGTCAGTGGCTCAGAGGTGAAGGGGAAGAGGAATGGGGAAGGTTTGTGAAAGGGAATGACCAAGAGGGAGAAAGTGAATAAGGAAAACAATTATATATGTGTGTGTGTGTGTGTGTGTGTGTGTGTGTGTGTGTGTGTGCATGTGTGTTAGTATTTTAAATCTTGAAGTGATTAAAAATATATCCAATCATGAAAGTGGATTATCAAATGTAAAGCTCAAAATGACTTATAGAAGTTCAGAAATTAATGGAAATGCATAGACTAAGGCTCTTATTAATTTGGGGGTACAATGTTCATTTGAAATGTTTTTCTAATTAGTTCATAATTTTTTATTTTTATTGGTTATTTTATTTATTTACATTTCAAGTGTTATTTTCCTTTCAAGTTTCCTTTCCACAATAACTGTATTTTCTCGGCTTCCCTGTGCCTCTATAAGGGTGCTCCCCCACCCACCCACTTCTGCCTCAGCACCCTAGCATTCCGCTACCCTGCTCATCAAGCCTCCACAAGACTGAAGGGCTCCCCTCCTAGTGATGCCCATAAGGTAATTCTCTGCTACATATCCAGGTGGAGCCATGGATCCCCCAATGTGTACTCTTTGGTTGGTGGTTTACAACCGGGGAGCTTTGGGTTGGTCTGGTTGGTTGATATTATTATTCTTCCAATAGTGAGTGGTACAAAGCCCTTCAGCTCCTACAGTCCTTGCCATAATTTCTCCACTGGTGTCCCTGCACTCAGTCCAATGTTTGGCTGTGAACATCCACATCTGTATTGGTCAGCCTCCAGCAAAACCTCTCAGGAAACAGCTAATCAGGCTCCTTTCAGTAAGTACTTCTTGGCATCAGCAATAGTGTGTGAGTTTGCTGTCTGCAGATGGAATGGGACCCATAGGTGGGGCAGTCTCTGGATGGCCTTTCCTCCAGTTTCTGCTCTACTCTTTGTCCATGCATTTTCTTTTCACAGGAGGAATGATGGATTAATATTTTTGAAATGGGTGAGTAGCCCCATCTCTCAACTGAGATATGGTCTCTACAGGTTCTCTCTCCCCTTTGCTGAGTAATTTAGACTAATGTCCTCCCTGTTAGGTTCTTGGAACCTCTTTGGTTCCTGGCATCTGGGACTACCTCCAGTTCTCTCACCTCCACTGATACACACCTGTCTTCAAACTCCTGACCCTCTGTACTTTTCACCCATCTTTGTAAATAGTTCTACCTGAGGACCCAGGTATACCACTCCTGGGCATTTGCCCCAAAGATTCACATTTCATTTGGAGTAAACTTCTAAACCACACAGGGAACACAGTAACAAGAGAATATACTATAAATGCAAAGAGTGTTCATAGGCATTTCTCAAAATCAACATACACTGAGCTGAAATCTAGAAAATATGAAATGGTATTAATCATCCTGGACTTCACAACTTTCAGAATGATTATAACACAAAAAGACACTGTCACAGAAGGAGATGAGAAAGGATATGGAGGGTGGAAATTTTCATGCATTGTATGTGAGAAAGTAAATTAGTACATCCTTTGAGATATGATATGATATGATATGATATGGTGTGATATGATACAATATCTTCAGTCCCTCAAACTAAAAGTAGAATTAACACATGATGGGAAACCCTCCCTTCTATGGAACATATAAATGCCAACAGATTTGTGATCAAAGATAAAGAGACCAGCCTAGAAATTATTATGCTAAATACTAAGCAAACCACAGAAGCTGCACATGCTTCCACTGTGTGTGAAGCTAAAAACAACTGGGGGAGTCAAATGGCAATACCAGATGCTGGGAAGTGACAGACTGGGGAATGTTAGACAAAAGTCCAGAGTTTCAAGTGTTTGTTCATTTTTATACTCCAGATTTTATTCTCTTCCTAGTCCACTCTCCAACTGTTCTACACCCCATATCTCCTCCCTGCTCACCCTGTCTCTACTTAGATATACCCACTTTACCCACCCTGCCAGAGCTCTAAACTCTCTAGGTCTTCCAGTCTCTTGAGGGTTAGGTACATCTTCTCTGACCAAACCCAGACCTGGCAGTCCTCTGCTGTATATGTGCTGGGGGCCTTATAGAAGCTGGTGTATGCTGTCTGGTTGGTGATCCAGTGTCTGAGAGATCTCAAGGGTCCAGGTTAATTAAGACTGCTGGTCCTCCTCAGGTCACCCTCCTCCTCAGCTTCTTCCAGCTTTTCCCTAATTCAACCACAGGAGTCAGCATCTTCTGTTCATTGGTTGGGTGCAAATATCTATATCTGACTTTCAGCTGCTTGTTGGGTCTTTTGGAGGTCAGTCATAGTAGGTCCCTTTTTTTAATAGCTCCATAGCCTCAGTAGTAGTGTCAGGTGTCTTTAATTAGTTGAGATAATAAGTTTCATTTTCCACCAAAAATAGAGATGATAGTCATAATAATCAGCTCGATTTAATAATCGTGTATTTAATACATGGATCTTAACTGCAAGTGTATGCCATGCATGTATGCAAGTATGGTTTGCCATTTAATATTAGAGAAAATAAAACCAAAAGCCTAAGATTAGAGATGAGATAGAAAAGTAAGACTTGAAGGTGGCTCCATGTTCCTTAATCTGGTTACTTAAAATGACACCAAGCATCTAGACAGATCGATGTAAATCATTTGGGTCATCTTCAAATTCTGGACCAGTAGTTCTCACTGGAGTGCACAGGACCACCTGGAGGCCAGGCAAAGCACATGCAGACCCAGTTCACCAGCAAAAGTTTGGCAAGACTGTAGCTTCAGCAAGTTTCCAGATGAGTTCAGCATATGCTCTAGTCTTAGAACCACTGGTTTAGATAAATCATCATTGTAGTGATATTGATGAACAGGAAAGAAACTTTTTCAGTGGAAGTCAGGAATTTTTTTTTTATAACTAGGGTTTTTTTTAAAAAATTGTTTTTAATGTGATTTAACTTTTACTGGGTTCTAAAAAGTCACGTATTATTAAATAAATGACCAGACAATTGAATGATTATTTATTTTCATTTCTGACATTTTGTTTTCTGCTTTGATTGAACTCTTAGACTAAATAAATCCTGCAGTTTTCCCTTTCTGTATTCGATGGCTGCACTAAGCGGAGCCTGTTGCCTATAACCAGGCAGGTGAGTATTTAATTTTCTTACTGTTCCCACACACACAAGAAGCAATACTTGCTGCCATAATGAAACACCAGGCACATATTTTCTGCATTGTTACACTTACACTTTTGCTCTTAGGGGTTTTAAATGTCCCATTGTGCCCTCCTTCTTCCAACTGAGGAAATTACACCACCCACAGAACGCATGCTGTGTTTTCCCATCCTGATGGAAATGCAACAATGGCTATCCTGGAAGTGGCAAAGTACAGAGCAGGGACAGAAAGCCCTGGATCTGGGTCATCCCAGCTGCTGCTGGCTTGGGAACAAGCCCAGCGGGCTCTAACCTCCCCAGAACCCATGTTTTGTATGCAACTCATTTGTGCACAGCAAGCTCCCCTCTGTGTGGCTGAGATGGTGCCTGATGAGATGCACTGAAGTGATGGAGGCTTCAGAGGGGAGCAAGGACCTGGCAGGATGCAGGGCTAAGATGTAAATGAGGTAAGGTAATGGTAATGACCAGCACTACCAGGCTTCATTGCTTTCAATAACACAAATGCTTTCAACAAGATGAATTTCCAGGACAAGAAGACAGCAGAAACACAACGTGATTGACAGACTGTTACACACAACTGATTCTATTATATTCAATAGGCTGAAGCAAAGAATATACCCAAATGCACCATACCTTTGCAATGATATTCAAAAAGGATAGAAGCACAGAAGCAAAACGGAATTTAACTTTTCTGTTTGTCTTCCCATAATATCCAAGTATACAAAATTTCAGGATGTGCTAAGGTTAAAAACCTTGGTAAATTCTTGGTACCCATCTCTCATTAAGCCATTTAATTAACATAATTGTCAGATAACTTGTCAGAATTCTCTCAACCTGACAGCTATCTTTCAGACAAACACATTCTCTCCTAAATCCTTGCATTATCTGCATCTATGGAATTATTTGGAGAAAGCAGATAATTAGTAAAACCATCCTAGTAGATTATCATAAGCTGCTGCTTGGCCGGCGTTTTAAATATATCTTTGCATGTCAACAGGAATCTGCACATTTATGTAACTTTCTTGGTTCACGTGTAAAAAACTGTTTTCTATTTCCTTTCACTTAAAATGAACTTTCTAATTTTGAAGCCTGGAACCAAGATGCATTCTAGGAGATATTTTTGCAAACATTTTCCTAAGACCTATAAATACATATGCATAATATATTTTCCTGTGCTTATTGCAGAACAACTAACTAAAACCTTAGGGCTAATATTCCATTGCATCTTTGCTCATGATTACAATAGCCACAAGAACAATCATGGCACAATCACTACATTTGGCTCCTCTGCTTGGTAAGTGAAGAGAGTAATAGCCCTGCTTTACAGTAGGCTGTCTATTAAAATGTTCCGAAGAAATGTGCTTCATAAATGCAAGGCTGGTAACATTTTAAGAAGATAATTGTGCGATACACGTTGGGGGCTATGACACAGTTTTTATCAGGAAAACCTTGATAAAAGGACTGGCCTTCCTTTTCCCAAAGAAAAGTGTCTCGGGAGTCTGTTGGGATGGATTCTGAGTGTTTCAAATGAGAAATCACATTTTAAATTACAGAGTTTAAAGAAAGAACAGATTTGGGGCACTATTATATATATATATATATATATATATATATATATATATATATATATATATATGTGTGTGTGTGTGTGTGTGTGTGTGTGTGTGTGTGTGTGTGTGTGTGTGTGTGTGTTTGTGTGTGTGTATGTGTGTGTGTGTGTCACAACTGTATACTGAGTATGATAGTCCCTAGCTCTGGGGAAAATCTTCAAGCAGTTTAACAGTATTGTTCCATCGATTAATTGATTTACTTTACATTCTGACCCCAGCCTCCTCTTCCTCCTCTTCTCCAAGTCTCAAGGTATCACCTCAACACCCCTCCCCACAACCTCCTCCCTTTCTCCTCAGAGAGAAACAGGCCTTCCACAACCCACCTTGGCATATAAAGTTGAAGGACTGGGTGCATCTTCTCCTAGTGTGGCTAAACTGGGCAGTCCAGTTAACTGAGAGGAATCCAAAAGCAAGCCGCATATTCAGAGACAGCCCCTGCTCCTGCTGGTAAGTGACTCAAGTGAAAGCCAAGCTGTACATCTGTTATATATTTGGAGGGGGCCTAGGTCCTTCCCATGTATTCTCTCTGGTTGATTCCATCTCTGAGAGCATATACATATTAGGTTAGTTAGTTGATTTTGTGTGTTTTCTTGTGGTGTTCTTGACTTTTCTGATTCCTTCAATCTTTGTTGCTGCTCTTCCACAGGATTGCCTATCTGCAACTATAGCAGAATACTATGAAGGGTATCAGGTATGGTCTCACCTGCACATCTTGTAGGCAAGCCAAATTGTGTGTCTGAGGTTTTCTGGTTGGTTGAATGACCCCATCCTTCCATTAGGAGTCTTGCCTGATCAGGAGGTAGCCATTTCATGTTCCACATGCCATATTGCTAGTAGTCTTAGCTAGGGTCACCCTCATAAACTCCTAGAAGTTTCCATTGTCCTAAATAATCCCTCTTTCCTCACCAGACTTGAACCTTCATGTTTCTTCCCCATCTAGGTACCCCCCATTTTTTTCTCCATCTACCTCCAATGTCTATTTTATTTTCCATTCTTGGTAAGATTCAAACTTTCTCCCTCGGGCCTTTCTTCTTACTTAGCATCTTTGGGTCTGTGGATTGTAGCATGTTTATCCTGTACTTTATGACTAATATCCACTTATAAGTGAGTACATACCATGCATGTCTTCTTGAAACTAAGTTCCCCCCATCAGAATGATATTCTCAATTTCTATGCACTTGCCTGCAAATTTCAAGAGGTCATTGTTTTGAATAACTGAGTAGGAGTCCATTATGTAAATGGACTACATTTTGGTATTCACTCTTCAGTTGAGGGACAATGAGGTTGTCTCCAGTTTCTGGCTATTACAAATAAAGCTATTATGAACATAGTTGAGCAAGTGTCCTTGTGGTAAGGCAGAACATCTTCTGGGCATATGCCCAGGAGTGATATAGTTGGGTCTTGAGATAGAACTATTCCCAATTTTCTGAGTAACCACCAGCATGATTGTCAATGCTGTTGTACAAGTTTGCACTACAACCAGCAATAGAGGAGTGCTCCTCTTGCTCTTCATCTTCTTCAGCATATGCTGTTGCTTGAGTTTTTATCTTAGATAGATGTGAGATGAAATCTTGGGTTGTTTTCATTTTCATTTCCTTGATGGCTAAAAATATTGAACATTTCTTTAAGTTCTTTGCAGCTATTAGAGATTCCTATGCTGAAAATTCTCTGTTTAGACTTGTATCCCATCATTAGTTGGATTATTTTGTTTGTTGATGTCTAATATATTAAATCTTTGTCTGATGTTTGGCCAACCTACAATAAGCAATCTACAGATTCAGTGAAATTTCCACTAAACTTTCAATGCAACTCTTTATAGATCATGAAAGAACAATACTCAACTTTATATAAAAAATAAAATAAATCCAGGATAGCTCAAACAATACTGTATAATAAGAGAACTTCTGAAGGTATCATACTCCCTGATATTAAGCTATATTACAGAGCAATTGTAAATAGAAAACTTCATGGTATTAGCACAAACACAGACAGGTTAAACAATGGAACAAAATTAAAGACCCAGAAGTAAACTCAGACATCTACAGACACTTGATCTTTGACAAAGAAGCCAAAACTATACAACCCAAAAAAGTATTTTCAATAAATGGTGCCAGTCTAACTGGATGTCAGCATGTAGAAGAATGCAAATATATCCATATCTATCACCCTGTACAAAACTCAAGTCCAAGTGGATCAAAGACTTCCATATAAAGCTGGATACACTAAGTCTGATAGGAGAGAAAAAGGGAAATAGCCTTAAATGCATTGGCATAGGAGGCAACTTCCTGAACCAACTACCAATAGCTCAGACACTAAGACTAACAATTAGTAAAAAATGTTTCTGCTTTTCAAATCTGACAATAGGAAAAATAATGCAGCCTATAGAATGGGAAAAGATCTCCACTAACTTACATCTGACAATATATATTTTAAGCCAGTAAAGCTCACTAGGCTTTGTCAAACTTATGTATAACTGGACCTAACTTTACAAAACAGAAAGCGTGCATTTCTTTGTCCCCAAATCTTTTATTTGTCCGTTATCAGAGAAAGCTTATCTATTCACGATAGCAGTTTGGGAACACTTGGAAATTAAATTTAAAAAATCTGAGAATTCTAACTGCCCTTAGTAGCACCAACATTAAATTGAATTTTTAAATTTTAAGAGTCCTTCATCCATTTGAATCTCTATACACAAATATGCCTCATTTTCCATAGGAAACAAGGCCAGTTCTTTCAACAGTCTTTCACCAAGCATTGATCTGTGATCAGAAAAGCTCAGGAAACTGAAGATTATGGAGAAAGAGCCAAAGGTCCACCTTAGTTGGGTGACACATCAATGTCATCCACATCTTGATGACACATCAAGAATGGTATAATCTTGCAGGGCAAAAAAAAATGTGTAAGAAAGGACTCTAAGAATAACAATATTCAGTGGAGTGGAAGCACTGAGTATATAAAGCTAAAAAAACAGCTTTTCCTTTTCCTTCTTTGCTTTCCTTCCTGCTTTTCACGATCAGTGTAAGAAAACGTGAAACCTAAGTGTTGCTTTAAGAAGCACACTGTGGCTTATAGCAGAGTTCGGCAGTTGTGACTGATGTGTACAAGGCTCTCCCGCACGCAGTAGATGTGTGCATAGGTAGAGTTCAAGGCCCTCTTTTATTTCCATCCTTTCTATGCTTTCATAACTGTATGCTCTTGCTCACTGAGCACTCACTTTTGAAAAATGGTATTTTTAACACTCAACTGTCTCTTCAGCAAAAGTCATTTTATTGAAATAATAAAACAGACTCTTTCCTGCTGAGCATGATATTCTGCGAGGAGAGGGAGGAAAGGAACAGCGAGACGTGTCTAAGGTTGATGGGTTTGAGTGCATACAAACAAAATGCCAAAGGAGAAGAATAATTGCCCCCAAACTACAGACCAACGTGTGTCTTTTATGGGATATTCGAGGTAATAATAGTCAAAGAAAGATTTTGCAGATGAGGAAGCTGGACACCAAGCCATCCCTCCATATGGATTTTATCATTTCTACCTCGGGAGTCAGCTTTTAGGGTCACTAGTAGATGGGAGGATGGATGAGAGTATAAAAGGCGGTGTGAAGTGGTGGAAAAGGCGCCTTAGATGTCCATTTTGAGTGTTCTTGAAGGGAACGGTTTCTATTAGAGAGAGAACCTAAGCCCTTCTACTTCTTGGGGCATTTTTCACCTGGAGAAGAAAGCAGGCCGCACAAATGCTAATAATACAGACAGACCAGCAGAATAACAAATAAGGACACAGGCACTTCGGATCTGCTCTGAAACAACGGAATAGACTTTAAAAAGCAGTAAAGACAATAAAAATCCAGCCATTGTGAAGGAAGGAAAGCCCATGCTGCAATAAAGACAGTCAATAAAGAAGCTCTCTCATTTAAACATCAAATGCACATTGTTTTGCAACACCTGTTATTCAGCCATAATAGCTTTCTTAACCTGTCAAAGTGTTTAAGCTGAGGAAAAGGAATGGGCCTCCAGCTGTGCAGTTCTGTGGAGAAAGCCTGTGCTGAGCGATATTAGTTTAATGAAATGTGTACAGATTGTAATTGTGGTAATAAGAGGGCAATTCCCCGAGGTGCTGTAGAAAGGCGGTGAGCTCAGCCAGGCAGAAAACAGAAGCGCGCAGTCTGAGGAGAGAAAAATATGGCCTGCTTGGGAGAAAAGGCAGGATTGAGGGGTAGGGAAAGAGGAATCCAGTAGGGAGGTTTACCTCAGAGCAAGGCTACAAAGGGTTAAACCCCTTCCTGGAAGCTCTGGAAGTGACCCAGAGCTAATGTGAATCAGGTTTCAGGCAACACTTGCAGGGGCTTCAGGCCACTCATGGAGTCGATGGACAACCACGAGCAGGTGGTACTGTTACCCAAGAAGAAACAAAGAGAAACTATAAAAACCGAAGAAGCGCTGGTTGCTTTTGTGTTTATCCAGGTATCAGTCTGGGAGGGATAATCACATTCCAGGAGCATCACTGACAGCAAGTTCTACTTTTGTTGGTTACCCCCATGATCCAGTAGGTTAAAATGCCCCAGCCATTTTGAGTCCCCAGAGCAGACGCCAAAATGTAGAACACTCGGTGAGAACCAGCAATGCCAGTTGTATATCTGAAACAAAGACTGGTAAGTTCCTGGGATCCTAGTGCAACAGAGCCCATGTTTCAGCACTCCAGGGAGACCCAGCAACGAGGTGCCATTCAACCCTGTGAGTTTTACTCTGAGGCTCCACAGGGTCTGGAGATACACATCAGAGAAAGACTCTCTTGTTCTTCTAGCAAGGAGTGAAATGTGAGCCCTTTTGAAAGAAGCCAGAACATCCTGTTTTCCTTAACAATGTCTGCCCTCAAGAGAGACGTTTTTTACAGAAAGTCTCATGCTATGTGCTTATTCAGAGGGTAACTGAACTGAGGAAAGGAAATACCTAACAGAAACCTCACATATCACATCTCAAGTGAGGACAGGCAAGAACACTGAAAAGTACTTGTGACCTTTACATCATTCTTAATCAGAAACTAAGAACCACTCATGAGACTCTGGAATATATCCCTTCTTGCCACATGCCTTAAAGCCCAATCTACAGTGCTTTTAACTCTACATTATGGCTGACTGCTCACAAAGGATCACTAGGTTGCCTAGATCACTATGATCCCAGCTCTTTTGAAGGTGTGCAGAAAGGTCCGGTGTCCATGTCTAGCCAAGCTATGTTGTAAGACAATAAACAAAATGAAAGAAAAAAGAACTTCAAGTTTTTTTGAGTGAAATTATTACCTAATAGGGACCTCTGGTTAATAGAGAGCCCATGTAGGAAGAGGTAGATAATATAAACAGAGTGATAGACATTCCAAGAAGGCCCAGAAGGAAATGTTAAAAAGCAATAGTGCTTGTTATATTGGACGCAGAGAATGTCTTAATGAGTTCATTAGTAGAGGACTCAGCTAGGAAAGGAACTCTGAACCTGAGGAAATTTTAATAGAAAATTTAAAATCCAAACAAGGAAAAAAAAAAAAAGCAAATAAAACTCTCAGGAAATGTGAATCAACCATAAAATACAACAAATGAAAATTGAAGATCTTTAAAAAGAAAAAGGTTTAAACAAACACATCAGAATGTCCCATGAAACAATGTCACAGAGAAAATGACAAATCCAGTAATCTCATAAAATAGCATGTAGAATAAAAGTATGGACAGTGGACAGACATCAGGATACCATTTTGCATGGACAAAATCGCATCCAAGGTGAGGCAATGCTGGGAAGAAGCTGTGGGGGGGGGGGGGGGCGTGAACACCCAGCCCGTGTACAGCAGAGCAAATGGAGGAGAGCTGAGTTGGAGTCTGAAGACAAGGTACAGCAGTATTTACTCAATCTGCGGATGAACTCAGTTTAGCTCCCAGCACCCACATGTTGTCTGACAACCACACATTGTAGCTCAGTCCCACAGATCTGGTTCCCTCTTCTGGCATCTTTAAGCAGAGCACACGTGGAGTACAATTACAGGTAGGCAAAACGCTCGTACACATAGGATAAAAATTAATAAGCTTTTAAAGGAAAATAAACCCAGCTTTTACTCAGAAACCATATAAGAAAGTTCATTTTACTATAAAAAATTAACTTTGGTAATCTATGTGAAGAGGACAGACATACTGTGGTCTGCTAACCCCGTTGAAATAGTACACAGGACAAAGGAAATTTTAAGAACTGTACAAACTGAGATCTAAACCTTCCTCCCCCTAGAAAAAGAACAATTGTCCTAAACCTATCTCCCATGCACCAAGCCCCACTTTCATAAAGTCTTCACACACAGGCTCATGACCAGTCATCAATATATAAGTGTTGAAGGCTCATTCAGATTCCAAGATGCAGTAAAACTTATTTTTTATTACTTTTTGTTTTTTCATAGTCCAGACATTTTCCTCCCAAAGTTCCTTATCCCATTCTTCCTTCCCCCTGTCTTCAAGATGATGATCCCCACCCCATCCCCACTAGGCCTCCCCATTCTCTGGGGAGAAAAAGGCAGTTTTTTCATTTTAAAGTGTGAAGAACAGATCAACACTCTGAAAGTTTGTAAGAAGATCAAAAGAAAAACACTGCAATATTGTGCTTCAAAACTTTCAGAGAAACAATTTCTCAAGCAAGACATTTGTTCGTTGTATACTGGCCTTATAGAAATGTTAAGCACTTTGGAAAGAAAACACAGTCAGTATTAGAAACCCATAGCTAGGTTTGTAGCCTTTGTGGAGTATTACCTACCATCCACAAGACCCTGGGCTTGGTCCCAGCAGCAGGAAGGAGGGAAACTCAAAGCCATATAAAGAATGGTACAGAGACAGTGTACTTACATATATAAAATAAATCTTAAAAAAAAGAAAAAGAATGGTATTATGTTTAAGAACAAATAGACAAAGATAGATGAAAAATAAATTTTATTATTTTCATTAATCTTTGCAGCTAAGAATTTACTCAAAAATAATTTCACAGTAACATTTAATATACAGACATATCTCATGTGTTCATGGTATGAATAGCAGAAGAAATCCATAGAAGAGAGGGAGTAACTGATTGTTTTCCTATCCTGAAATACACTGCCTATGAGACCACACAGGTTTTATGAAAATGGGACTTGTAATTGTAGATATATTGTGAATACTACAGCAAACTGTGCGAGAAATGAAATAAAAGGTACAGCCAATGTGGTGATAAAAAGAAAGAAAATATACCCCTAAACGTGCTCTCTGTTGCACAAAATACATAGGGGAGGAGTCATGAAAAATAGGAACAAGGAAAAAATGACAGGTATAAATTTGGATATGTCAGTGGATACTAGGAAGAGGATTAGTAATTCAATCAATTGAAAAGCAGATTTTCAGAGCGCATGCACGGACGTATACACACACACACACACACACACACACACATACACACACACACACATGCACACACACACACACACATATGCACACGCACACACAAAATCCTAAATATTTGTGGTCCACCATAAATTAACTTTAAATGTAAAGACTCACATAAAGGAAAAGGCTGGAAATGGGCAAATCATAGCAGAAAGTAAAGGTAGTTTATTATTTTCAGACCAGACTGACTTCAAAGCAAGCAAAGTTCTGAGCTATACAAGTAAGAAGTCATTATAATGTGATAAGTCATTACACTACGATAAGAGAGTCAATCCTTCAAGAGACACACCAATTTTCTCATGAATACTTGCAAATGCACCTGATAACATGTTGGTGGAGAGTGGCTGGATTCACCTTAAGATACAGCAGCAAGTTCTGTGGCTGCAGTGTCCAGTGTCTGTGGGTGGCAAAAATGAATTGACATCTAGAACACAAAAACAAAAACAAAAAAAATTTGAAAGAAGGGTCTTGGAAGTTTTCACCATGAGCAATGTGTAAGTTAACTTAGGTATCATATATCCTAGTAACAAGTCTCAAACCATCTCATTGTTACGGCCCTGTGTAGTTTTGATTTTACTTCTCAGTTAGTAAAAGTTTAAGATCTTTTCATGGTAGATAACTGGGTGAAAAAATAGGTCAACCCAACAAGGTAGTTGGAGATGTCAATATCCATCTATCAAAAATAGACATATCCTACAGCGGAAACGTGGAGAGGACACAGGTGCACTGGGAGCCACCATTAATCAACTGACACCTAATGAGCTCTATCCAGCATCAGTAGGGCAAACATCCTGTCTATGCTCACAGGGTCTCACATTCTATCTATCACTCTCTAAGAAAATAAAGCATGACTTGGGTATTTTAAAGACCAGAACTCATATGATGATTGTTCTCAGACAACAGTCGTATTTAGTGAGAAGCCAATAACGAAAGGCAGGTGAGCAAAAGAAAATACACAGAAAATATGTAAAACCACAACCATAGCCAGGACTGGAAGCACAGGCTCAGAGCCTGGTACAAGATGATTGTGTGTTACAGATCAGTTTAAAACACAAAACTTCATAAGGTCAAAGAAAAAGATCTTAAAAGAAATTTAACAAAACATATGGAAAAATAAATGACAAGACCATATAGCTTCTAGTTTTGTAGACTTGTCCTAAAACAATGCTTTGGGAGATACTGAAGCATTGAATGCAAACATTAGAAAATAATGAAATTCTGAAATCTATCATGGTTTTTACCTCATGAAATCAAAATAATAAAAGCAAATTAAATCAAATGTAAACAGAACAAAAAATAATAAAAATCTGGTCAACTCCAATGAAATTTAAAGCAGAATATCAATAAAGAAAATCAAATCCAAAGCCAGCTTTTCAAAGGATGATTAAAATCAATAAGCCCCTAACCAGGCTAACAAAGTAAAAAAGGAAGACACAAATTACCAGAATTGGAAGTGAAAATGAAACTTTACTTCAGCTCCCAAGAATATTAAAATGGAAACTTTATGAAAAATTCTGTATGCCTGTCTTAGTCCATTCAGATTTCTCTAACAGAATTTTATAAATAATATGTTTATCAACAGGAAAATATTATTTGTTGGCAGAATGGGCAGAAGCTGTTTCCTGTTTCAGAGTGTACCAATCCAAGGTGGCTCTGTCTGATGTACGAACTTGCTCTTTGTCGAAATCCAGCGATGAAGACTCTTCTCCAGAGTTCTCATACCTGTCAAAGGGCTTGCCTCAATATTGTCAAAAGGAGAAACAGATTTTCTAAAGAAGAATGCATTAGTGAAACAATGCAAAGCACACCAGCAAAATATGACAACATAAAGGAAATCAGCCTAGACCTCGAGAAAGCACAAGAAGAAATAGAAGCGGTATTTGCAGGACCTCAAAGTAGAACCAAGAGCAGCTGTGAATCAACATGTAAATTTCATGTGGAACTTGAAACTAAAAACAAATTTCCAGGTTGCAATATGAAGATGCAGACGTTAGGTAAGATTACCTGTATACACTAAGAATTTTATCTTTTTCAGTGATGAAAAATATTAATTTTACCATTTTATTTACAAGTAAAAAACATTACAATGGAGTATTAATAAAACTTAAAAATAATAAATTGTAAACACAATCAATAGTAGGACTCTATGCTATAGGATGAAAGAACTCACTAAACAACGTGAATTGAAAGATATTTCTCATTTATAGTCAGAGTATTGTTAGGGTGTGGGTTATCATAAATTTATGAATAGATTTAATAGAATCTCAAATAAACATCAGTAACCTAGTATAAGGATTGCAAAGCTAATTCCAAATTTGTTTTAAGAGATAAAAAGCCAAACATATCTAATATAATATTGAAAAACAGGGCAGGTAGGAAACTGGTGGTTTTTTTGGTTTCAAACTGATTATTAAGCCAAAGCAACCAGATCACATGTTATATATCAAGAAGTAGGTGCATGTCAATGAAGCAGACAGAGACCACAAGTTGAGCCATGAACATATAATTAAAATTTTGATTTTTTGCTAAAAATGAAAGCAATTAAGTGAAATTATAGTCTTTCTAAAAAATGGCAGAATATTCAGATATTCATATATCTGTGAATATGTCAATAGGTACAGCTGAAGATCCTTAACAAAATCAACTTAGAATAAGGGACAGATTAAATGCAAGCATAAAACTATAAAGGACTTACAGTAGAGCATGGGAATAAGTTTAATAGAACCTTGGGTTTTATGATGATTTTAGGTGTAAGAATGAAGGCATGGTTTGTGAAAGTCAGAGTTAATAAACCAGAGTACACTGAGGTTACAAACTTTGCTTTGCAAAATACTCTAAAGAGGATGAAAACCTAGTGCACTGGATGGAAGAAAAGGCAGAGAAAAGAATGTGCATGGCAGCATATTATTGTCTGTATATACAAAGAATTACTAAAACTTCGCAATTAAAGGCAATCACTCAACTGAAAAGTCAAAAAAAAAAAAAAAAGACCTTAACAGACATCTCAACAACAAGAACAACAACAAAGAAGAAAGAAAGAAAAGAAAAAGAACAAATAATCATATGGGCCCATGTACCATGTCATCATTCATTTATAAATTAAACCAACAGGACAAGAGTTATATACCTGTAAAAATGACCAGAACACTAAATACTACTCCAGATGCTTACACGGATGAGCAGTCCCAAGAACTCATCCAGTTCAGATGGGAATAAACAATACAGCTACTTAAAAAGTGTTTGAAATTTTTCTATAAAATCAGCATACTCCTCCTATGTAATACAGAGTTCATGCACCCTGGTTTTCCACCAAAAAAAAAGTTGGAAACCTCTTCATACAAAAACTGGCTCATAGATAAATGTAGAAGTTTGCTTCTTCATAGTCACTAAAATGTTGGAGCAACCATGATTTATTTTAGTGGGCAGATGAATAAATGAACTGGAACACATCCAGACAGACAATGAACTCTTTTCCACCATTATCAGGAAATGTCTACCAAGGGACACGCATATGAAAAATGCATAATAAGTTAAAAACACTACAGATTATTGTATTCTATGCTATTCTTGCTTAAGCAGACTAGGAAAACCATGAAAAGAGAAGTGGTCTCCCAGGTTGTCTGATTCTATCATGATGGACTCATATTATTACACGTGTCCAATCTGGTAGAATTGTGGGAAATGATGGAATTTTGTATCTTGATAACTTGTCAAAATAACCAGAGACCCAGCTGTACCAAAACCATCACAGTGCTTCAGGACCATGAGAATGAGGTTAAAATATAAGTGTTTGCAGGTACTTACCACATAGGAAATTTTCACTAGTTTCCCCTTAGTTTTACAGTGAACCTCAAACTAATTTAAACAAGAAAAATTTGGGGATATGAATATAGTTTATTTATTAAGTTCTGGCATTTCAAATATGAGGAAGTGAGTCAGATCCCCAGAATTCACATACAAAAAAGCAGAACATGGTGGGGACCACTTTTAATCCTAGGACTGTGAAGCAAGAGCGACAGGGATATCCCTAGAAGTCTTTGGCCATCTGGCCTAACTTACTGGGCAAATTCCAATCAACAGGACACCTTATCTCAAAAGATCATAGAGTACCTGAGGAACAACATTTGAGTCTTTCCTCTGTCCTCGCATGCACACAGTTGCCTATTTATCAGTGTAAAATGAGTACTGCATACAAAATAAGGTTGTAAAATTGAATAATGTATATTCCAAGTATTGCCTCACATTTGGATAAACATAAGCCAGCCTAACTTCTATTGTCTCCAGAAATGCACAAGCTGGGCAGAGGTGACCTCTTTGACCTCTTATGAACATAGTATAATAAACATACAGAAAACATTTTGAACTGTATTTACATTTCTAATCAATATCATGTTGTTTTTTAAAAAGCCAATCATTTTAACTCTTAAAAAGTACAGATCTGATAGTTCAATTCCTAGATATCACCTCTTAAATTTTCTTCTTGTATTAGTCAGAACTCTCTATAAAAAATGAATAAAATGGTATTTTAAAGGGGATTTATTAGATTGCCTTACAGTATAATCAGAGTTTTCTTCTAGCTCATTGAGTCAAGTTTACAACCAAGATTACCCACCACACTTATTTATATTCTAAACACATTAGAAGATGATTTATAGAAAGAAATTCGAAACTCAGATCAAGACTGGCTTTACATATTTCTTCAGCTAGCTTATATGAAAGTCAGAGCCAATACTTTAAAATGATGACACACGTTCTATTTCTTGTTGGACCCAAACACACTTTGTTACTGTATCTGAACAGACCTATATCAACAGTTGTAGAAGGCAGATGCCCTGAATGTTTGATCCTGAGGGAGGGGCTATTCCAGCCAAGTAGCTGGATCAACGGATTGCTGGGAATTTGGTAGTAAGAGCATATTTTAAAACCTTTGTACTTAGTGCTAAAATTGTCTTTTTTTTCTTTTACCATGTAATTATTAAATACTAACAGCATGCAAATATTTAATTAAATACTCAAACCCCACAACATGGTGCATTATCTGGGATGAGTATTATCTACATAGCTTACAGCATTTCCACAGACACTGTTCACTGGGATGCATTTGAAGACTTTGAAACACAAGCAAAGCATGCTAAGTCCTTTGTTAACAATACTTTTATGATGGTTTTATTAATTTCAAAGGCTCCCGCGGTGAAAAGGAATAACACTTGAGTAAGGATAATGCACAGCTTAACTTTTGAAGTTACTTGCTGAAGCATGGGCCCCTAGAAGTGTTAACTCAGATAGAAGCAGCACCCACCTGGGATGCTTACAAGTTGTTTTTCCTTAGGGTTACTCTGCAGCCTGATCCTCAGCTCATAAAACGTGGTCTACCCATGAAGGACAAAGGCAACATTTGAGGTCAAAAGACTTGACCTTGAATTTCACAGACAGCATTTAATTTCACCACTGTTTGTAATTTCCCTCCTATGCTATACCCTGGTGTCTATACTCACAGGAAATATGGTCTCATCTCAGAAATGTGAAATTTTCATTGATGACATTGAGAAAGTTAACCTATTCACAAAAGGCACAGTATTCTTGAAGTGCTGTTGAGTTAAGGGCTCATCTCTTTCTCTTTTTCTTGCTTCCTTCATTTTCCTTTCTTCCTTCCTTTCTTCCTTCCTTTTCCTTCCTTCCTTCCTTCCTTCCCACCCTCCCTCCCTCCCTCCTCCCTCCCTCCCTCCCTCCCTCCCTCCCTCCCTCCCTCCCTCCCTCCCTCTCTCTCTCTCTCTCTCTCTCTCTCTCTCTCTCTCTCTCTCTCTCTCTCTTTCTCTCTCTCCCTTCTTTTCTATTTCTTAGTTAATCCCCACCTCTAACCCTTCATGAGTAATGTCAGCACCCTACACTTCAGGAGAAATTGACAAGGAAATTGAAGATTAGAGTCGCTAACTCATTTTTCAGCCAAATTTTGAATGGATAACAAAGACAGGATTCAGAGCCAAGGTCTTTTACATGTCATCTCACTAACATTCCAGTGAGCAGCAAAACTACAAACTACTTAAAGCAGCTTTTTACATAAAAGGTAAAACTAAATCTGAGACCATGTCACAGACCAATATTATGAATCGAATCTAATGAGAACATAAAGAAAAAATATTTCCTATTCCCATGGTAAGGAACAGATTCATTCAGAACATATTGCAGGAACAGTATTCTAAATCTGTGAAAATTAGAAAGTAGTTAGTTTTATGACCATAATGTTACTAATGGAATCATATCCCTTTAGATCATGGTGCCTTTCTCAGACTCAGTTTCCTGCAGGCAAGTCACATACACACAGCCAGCATGGAGATCACAGGGAAATTCAGCAACAATATTGAGGCAAACTGCAAAGTCAAATTCCACTGTAGTCATTCAATGCTTATTTAAATAATAACAAAATAGACCATGTCATATTCGGAAAATCCTCCTTGGAAATTATTTTCAAAAGCCTCTTCAATTGAATTCACAAATGTAACAAATGGTTTTGAAAGGAAAACTGACCCGAAACAGGAAGAAAACGCTGTAATCTAGCACCAAACTCAGTTATCTTACTTCAACTTTGTAATCTTGGTTTGTTCCCCAGTGACCGGGTGTTTTGTTTTGAGATAACATTTTTAAAAGATAAATTCAATGAGTCTATGAAGCCGAGCATCCGGATCCTGCTCCTGTCTTTTCTGATAGTAGGTAATAACAGCAGCGAGGATTTCTGAGACTTTCATCAGCTGAGACCCTGTATCATGCATTTAAATGATAGCCCTTTTCTGCTCCATGTGGTCACATGGAGCTTGGTGACTGATTCCTTGTGACGTACCCTGTCATGGAGCCAGATGCACCAGCTGGGAGACTACAGAACAAATTGCTGCTGCAAATGGCAACTTAAAGGTTAAAATTTCATACTTTTTTTTTTTTGGAGAACCATTCTTTCTTATTCATAAAACTAAGTGTGGTAGGTTGTTTAGAACTATGTTCACATTTTAATGTCATGATTCTAGACCATTTCTACATATATACCTTTGTTGGACTGCTTTAACAGATAAAATGAAAACCAAAATTAAATTATTAATATAATATACAGGAAGCTCATATTGCCCTCTGATAGTGCTGACAAATTTATTAAGGCATGGCTTAGCTGTTATCTTTCTATTATATTCTAAAAGACCATAGGGGAGAAATGTTTCCTAGGTAAGCAATGCAAGAACTTGTGCCTTCTCTCCAAGAGATTATAAACTTATCTCTATAATTTTGATATTATTAAAGCAAGATATTATTCAAAGAAGAAAAAATGAGTTTTGTGAACATAGATGAAATGGGTGCTGGGGTAATGTGGACTGCCCTTTATAAGTTCAAAAACACCCCTTCCTAGTGTGTGTGTGTGTGTGTGTGTTGTGTGTGTATGTGCGTGTGTATGCATGAGTGTGTGCATGTGTGTGTGTGTGTGTGAGTATGCATGGGTATGTATGCATATGTGTGTGTTGTGTGTATGTGTGTGTTTGTGCACGAGCATGCTCATGCATAAGCATGTACAGACACACATGTGCATGTGGAGAGCAGAATTCTGCATTTAATCTCTTCCTTAGTCACTCTCTACCTTCCTTTTTTGAGACAAGGTCTTTTACTGAACCTGAAGGTAGTGAAGATGGCTAAGCTGGCTCTCCAGTTGAGCTGTTCCCATCTTCTCATTGCCGGGGTAACAGGTGCAGGCTACTACTAGTACTTTCCTACATAGGTGCTGGAAATCCAATCTCGGGTGCTCAGAGCTTCTACCCAAAGTGCTTGATAGACTGAGTTGTCTCCAAGATCCTGATACTGTTTCCTATGTATTTTTCTATTCACCATCTTTCTCAAAACCCAGAAGTCTTCTGATTTTACCCTTGCTCATGACTCTCAATCTCCAAAGAGAGAGGAATAGTTATTAGGTTAATGTGAATGGCAATTCTAGCAATTTGCTTAATCGTGAAAACAAAACTTCATGATGTTATCATTAAAAAATAAACAATAAACTTGTATTGAACAAAATTCGCGTTGAAAAATGCACAGCCCATGTAAGAATATTTTCCTACAAAATTCATCTGATTAGGACTATGTTTTCAAAACTCTCAGGTCTTGGCTCACGCTCTATTTTATAGAGCCCTGTCTGCCAATGCTTGCCAGCTAAGACTCAAAGATTTTACTTCTGATACTTTTCCAAATGATCTTCGTTCATACTTGGCTGTGACCAAGTTAAACATTATTTATTTTTATTCTGCTTTGGCCTTCAGCTTCAGCAGAACATGGAAGATAATAATACAGGTCCCTGCATTGAGAGGCCTGTTTATTATTAAATCTTCTGTTTGTGCTTCCTGACCTTCCAACAATCCTACTTCCTTCAAGTTGCCCAAGGCTGGCCGTCTATTCACCCCAGTTTGAATCTGAAATACTCATAGTTTCTTCAAGACAATCCTATTATTTAGATCCAGGCTGTTCCACCCCCATCTCAGGAAAACTCATCACTGTAGGTGCCATTTTTTCTTTTGCCATATTTATTATGTGTTTCAAGGTTGAAAAAAAAAAGAATCAATGTTTTTCCTTTAAAATATGACAGAGCTATTCCTTCCTTGGACGATAGATATCGGAAATTTTCCCAGGGCTATTTGGGATTCTAGATGAGGGTAGTTTTACTGTGCCCATCAGGGCCTGATTGACTTTCTTACCCTTCATCAGAGTAATTTACTAGCCATCTTTACAGATACCTCTGGTGATATTTTAAGGCAGCCTGTTTGTTTTCTTTAAGTATGGTACACAAAACCAATACCCACTGAGCTTGTATTCACCCAGAGGCTGAGACCATAATTTAAAAACTAAAAATAGAAGATTAAAAAAAGAGATCATTGAAAAATACAGAGCCTTAGTTCTGTTTTTGCCCATGAGATGTAATGTTATCCCCACCAGGGGACCTGGGTTCCATGAGCTAAAAGTCTATACTAAATTGTCAATCAGCTGAATACTAGGGTTCCTAAGTAGGCAATTCTTATCAAGTTTCATTTTATTTCCTTATAATCATATTTTAATCCATCATTGATTCTATTTCTCTGTCTTCTTACTATTTTCTATTACATTTATTTTTCCTTACTGGTCCTTTGAGGAAATATGCATTACAAAATGCTTTTGATAGTAACAAGTTCATTTCCATTTGCTTAGCAAAGACATACAAGAAAATGACTGAAAGCTAGCCATGCTGTTGTGGGGCATGCCTACACTCTCATGTATTTAGGAGTCGGAAGAGAGAGAATTACACATTCAACATCACACTGAATGGCTTGGGAAGTGCCTGTCTCAAACTTAAAGGGTATAAAGATATAACTCACTGGTAGAAAATTTGCCTAGTATGTGTCAGGCTTGAAGTTCAAACTCCAGTACCCAAAATGAAAGTATCTACAATACGCAAAGACATGTGCTCAGGATGGGAGGAATAGAATGTACAAGATGAAATTATTGTCCTTAAGATCTCATATTAAGGAAAATAAGAAAGTCCTCACACCAAAGAATATTATGAGACATATTCTGTTAAGTTTCCTAAAATTTAATCAACTTATTAATATGGTTTCATGTGTTAGCTAATGGTTTCCCTCACCCTAAATTAATAATAATGTTTAAAATGTAATTCAGATACCTGCTTTATTTAAAATCTTTCCATGGTTCCCATTTGCCTTCAAAGAGAGCTTCAAACTGCACAGTAAGCAATTTTTGTGATTTGACCTCAGTTTCTCTCTCCAGTGTCCACCAGAGAAACATTGTCCTGTAGGCTACTTCTTCATTAATACCCAGCTGTGCATCCTGTAACACAGTGATAGACATTTTCTCTACAGACAATGTTGGCTTAGAAATGCAGAATTCCAAGTTCTTACCCAATATTCAAACATGTATCCTATATGAATGTGGCTACAGCTTGGGAGAGAAACGGTAGTTCACACACTCTGGAGATGACTTAATATCAGTCTTACTGAGAAACCACAAAGATCAAGGTTTGGATCCCCGGTGCCCACGTGAAAGCAAGGCAGGCATGCTTTCCACCTTTAATCCCAGAATTTCCCCAGAAACACATGAGATGCGAGGGCCAAGCAGGCTTTCTAGACTTATCAGAATAAGGGAGCTCTTGGTTCAACAGCTGTCTCAAAAAGTCAAGTGAAGAGTCAAACAAAACAACCTGTAGTCTACACATACATATACATACGTACACATACACATACACATATACATATATACCTGTACATATATGTGTATCCATACTCATGCAAGCATGTACTTATACATAATAAGAAATATATTGATATATACTAACATATAAAGTAATAATATATTATATATTAATATATAACATATAATTATATAAATATATTTTAATATTAACATATAATATAGTGATAATATTAGATGATGTGTTACATTCTACTTTTATTTATTAATTACATGTTATATAATATATAATATGGTATATTATATATTAACTATATAATATTATATAATATATAATATGGTATATTATATATAAACTACATATATTCTATAATATATGCTATATCAATACATAGTATGTTGACTTAATAGACATTAAAATAAATGGGTTTGTGGTATAGATACTGGAGATGGTCTACAAATACACAATCATGAGATTTGCCAAGCAAAGCAGTATTAATTTTGAAAATGTTGCCATAAGAAGAAACAAGTGTATTTAAGAAGATTTCATTGTTAGACATCGGGAAATACTGTGCTTTTAGAGTGAAGTTTGAGGATGATGAGATCTGTAGTATTTCATCAGTGTTTTTGACTACAAACATCTCTTGTTAGTCATCATTATGCCATGAACACCTAAGAAAGGAAAGAGGAAGTTTTCTTTTAGGTGACTAGAGGCAAAACAATGTGTATAAAAACTATCTTGGAAAAAAAAAGGATGAATTTTTAAATTAAGTTGTTTTCTAATGAATAAGTAATTGTGGAAATGCAAAGAAGCTTGACTAGTGTCGCTGTTTCTCAAGAATGTGTCTGCGTTTGGTGTCTGTAATGGGATGGATTCCCAGGTGGGGCAGTCTTTGGATGATCTTTCCTTCAATCTCTGCCTCACACTTTCTCCCCACATTTTCTTTAGAAAGGAGCAATTCTAGGTTAAAAACTGTGAAGATGAGTGGGTAGCTCCATCCCTCAACAGGAGGAAGGGACTTGCCTAACCTCTGGATATGGTCTCTGCGTGTTCTCCCTCCCATTTGTTGGGTGTTTCAGTAATCTCATCCCAGATGGGTCCTGGTAGCCTCTTGCTTTCCTGGCATCTGGAACTTGCTGGTGGCTACCCCCAGTTCCCCATCTCTCATGGGTACAAACCTCTGCCCAATTTCCTGACCCCCTGTTTATCATCCTTGTCTCTGCTCATACCTCATACCGAATCGTGCCCTCCTTTTTCTCCTCCCCTCCTTTCTCCCAAGTCTCTCCAACTCTCTAGCTTCTGTATTTTCTTCTCCTTTATAAGAAGGACTGAAGCATCCACACATTGGACTTCCTTCTTCATGAGCTATGAATGGTCTGTGATTGCTTGCTGACAGGAGTCTGATACAGCTTTCTCCTGAGAGACTCCACCAGAGCCTGACGAATACAGACGTGGATGCTCACAAACAGCCATCAGACTGAGCCTAGGACCCCAGTAGAGGAGTTAAGAAAAGGACTGAAGGAGCCGAAGGGGTTTTCAACTCCATAGGAAGAGCAACATCGACCAAGCAGACCCCCTAGAGCTCTCAGAAACTAAATCATCAACCAAAGAATACACATGGAGGGACCTATGGCCCAGCTGCATAGCAGAGGATGGCCTTATCTGGCATCAGTGGGAGGAGAGGCCCTTGGTTCTGTGAAGACTAGATGCCCCAGTGTAGGGGAATGCCAGGACAGGGAGGCAGAAGGGAGTGGGTTAGTGGGGGAGCACCCTCATAGAAGCAGGGGGCAAGGGAATGGGACAGGGGGGTTAAGGAGGGAAAACCTGGAAAGGGGATAACATTTGAAATGTAAATAAATTGTTCAGGAAAAGGAGTCAAATGGAAACAAGGTAGGAGCAGTACTAAATGAGACGGCGCCATGGTGTGGAGCAGCTACACCGCATGCGCAAACCCTTCCAGACCTGCCCTAAGGCTGCGTGAGGTAAAATCGCATTTTCCAGGTACAGGAATCAATAGTGGAGCTAGAGAGCTGCTCTTTCAACTCTGGGCATTTAGTACAAGGAAACAGGGCCCAAAAGAGAACCGGTGTGGTGCTTGTGCCTCCTAGAATCATATAATTGATGGGCCATGGCCCCCAAATTGAGCTTATTTATTTATTTTTGACAGTCTAATTCATTAGAGCAAGCATACTGACTGTTGTACATTCTTCAGTCCCTTGCTGCGGGACAAAGAAGAGAGACTGGCAACAGCATGAAGCCGAGCTCTGTCCACAGTCCCTGTCCACTCCACTGCACCCAGCGGGCTTTACATGTGAGTTCTCTTTCTCTTCACCCTTTTTCCTTTGAAAGCAAGCTCTCAGTGAGTTTCATTTTCTGCTTATTTTCTGCCTCTGTTTCCCTCCCCACCCTCCTTCTCCCAGACCAAGAAATGTCACGTAGCAGACAGACTAATTCATCTCCACAGCCTTATCTGGGGGAGCATATGTTTCCTTTCTTTGAGGTCAGATTAACTATTCCTATATGCTACACAAAGAAGCAATATGCATTGGCAGCAGACTCTCCTCGTGCAAACCATACTTTCTGGCCACTGTGTAAAGCCAATTTAACATGCTTAAACATGTCTTTTGTCATTCACAACAAAAGCAAAAGGCAGCTGAACTCTGCTTAATAAATCATTTTCTGAGGCAGAAAAACTGCTTCGGAAATATGATGCCAAACATTTAAGGCTGAAGTCTGAGAAGTTTTTGTCACAAGTTCACCCAGTCTCCGCATGACTAAAACTGGTTTAACAGAGACATTTCAAAGAACAGAAGACATTTCTAAATTCTGAAACAACCTCACTATGTATTTGAAGCACACTTTATTTCTATGAAAGGGTTTAATAGATAAATTATTTTTCTACAGAGTCGAATATGTAATGGTACACATGTATTTCAAAAGAATATGAGCTCTAATAAATGTTAGCCTTTCTGTGTCTCTCTGTCTCTCTCTTTCTCTGTCTCTCTGTCTCTCTGTTGCTCTGTCTCTGCCCTCTCTCTCTCTCTCTCTCTCTCTCTCTCTGAATGTGTGTATGTGCTTAGGCCTTAACATGACAATTTTGACCTATTTGTGCTTCCAATTTTATGAATTCAAATTAAATGCAATAATTCCCTATCAGTAGTTACCAAACTGTACCTTGTAAAGAACATAACATAAAAGACAGAGTACCACAGTCCAAGAAAAGGATTTTAAAAAATCAATTTGGAACAACAACAAAATGCCAGCCAGACCCTTAAAAACCACATTGTAAAAACAAAGAGGCCCTATATCTGCTCAAAAACCATGAGCACATAGTCACACCTGCATACACACGCACAGAAACTTGATGAACTTTCCAAACGTCAACTTCTAGTAAGATCAAGTATAACTATCACTGCCAAATATTTGAACATGCCTAACTGTTCACGTGCTCACATTAAATTCTGTTCTAATGTAGAAGAATGAGCTGTGCTGTGCACCCGTTCACACTAGGTAGCACTTGCATTCCTCTCCAGCAAAGCATTTTCAGGTCATGCGATACGCTTAGAAATCCATCTTCAGGTGGTCTGGGATGAATTTCCTGGCTTGCTGCTTATCTCCTCCTCCCACCCAGCTGCTATATGGCATTTAAATCTTCCACATGCCTCCAAATTCTGAGTGAAGGGGACTCAAAGCTTTCGGACATGCAGGTGCCACAGTACCCAGATTCCGCTATTGCTATGATTTCCTGGTGGATGTAGAGGAGATGCATGTAATGCCAGCCAGAGAGCACAGTCCTTTCCAATTTCTGAAAATGACATTGCTCCTTGGTCAGGTGGGGAACATTGTAAAATATCATCATCCAGATGGACACTGAGAGGAAAACTTGGCTGAATAGGTTTTAGGCTTTTAGCAAGCTGTGCTTTGAGAAAACTCTCTACAGCTTGTAGAGATAAGTAGTTCTTCCGTAGCTAGTAGGTGCCTTACCAGGTTCTGTCCAACAGTCTGGTGTATTTAAATGAACATGTAACCTTAAAATAGGAAGGGCCTTAATTTAGCTAAATGCACTTCTAATAACCATTACACGTATAGGCCAGTTATTGGGCAAAGTGATAAACATTTCATTACCTCTGCTACATGAGAACAATAAGTTGATAGAGAACATTATTTTCTTCCTGATTGTGCTTTTATAAGCTTATTGTGACAAGAATAATGTAATTGTGGGGCAACCTCTAAGTATAAGTGAATTTTATACCATGACAACTGTTCTTCCATCTTTGGAAGTGAATATTTCTTAAACTCTCATTCTACAACACGCAATATTCTGTCTTACCTCATTAATTTCGCCAACACAATAAAACCAAGGCATATTAACTCATTTTAAGAGGATAAAAAGTGCATTTGTCCGAACATTTCAGTCTCTTTGGTGTGGGATAGTACTCTGCAGGCTTAAGGAAAGAGAAAACCTGGAGACCATCCCAGCCACAAAACCTTTGACCTACAATCTGTCCTGTTGCAAGATGTGCTGGGTCAATGGTGATACAGAACTTGTGAGAGTGGTCAACTAATGTCTGGTTTAACCTGAGGCCCAAGCAATTTGCGATAGTAATTTCATGAAGTTGATGCATTGTTAACAAGTATTTGTAGTACAGGTCCTTTATTGAAAGCAGAATTTGAAAATAGAACATAGACTACCTTAGCAGAACATTAAAAAAATTATTTTCAGCAGAAAATATTTAGAAAGAAGCAAATTCCAAATAATGATATTCTAACATTGATTTTTGTGTGTAGTGGGGGGGGGGTGAATTTGGTACTAACATCATAAATTAATCAACATGCCGTGGTCAATTAGCTTTGCATTCCCAAGGACATTATATGAGAGAGGTATGTTTTCTCAGGAAGACTGTGGCAGTTCCACTGTGGAAACAGATGGCAAGTCAACTGGGTTTAGTTGGATAATTCAGATAATGTCATACTAAGTGACATTTTTCAGCAGGAAGTCAATTTCATTGGATGGTGGTGCCTTTTTCACCAACTACCTGGCTATTTGTGGCCCTCTACCAGACTTGTCACCACTGACCAGCAGACAGAACTGTAAGCATCTTGGTACAGTCACAGAGTGTGGCCTACTTATTCCAAACCCTGAAGCTACCAGGTGAGTCCATGACTTCTACCTACTTAAACAGGGGAGTGAAATCCAATCTCACTCTCTGGAAGAACTATCACCTTAATGAACAGCAAGTATTATCTCCGTAACATCAGTCATACACAATTACTGTTGAGATTCTGTAAATGCCACCCCACAGTTACCTGGCAACAGCCAGGTACACTCTGCCCCAGTTACCTGGTACTATAAAAGGGGGCTACTTGCCCCCTCCTCTCTCTCTTGTGTTCCTGCTCTTGCTCTCACCCTTGCTCCTGTCTTCACTTTTCTTTCCACCTCTCTTTCCAGCCTCTACTTCTCTCTCTCTCTCTCTCTCTCTCTCTCTCTCCCTCCCTCTCTCCCTCCCTCCCTCCCTACCACCTTCTTAACCTTCCTCCCAATACCCTGAATAAACTCTATTCAGTCCTGTGGCTGGTCCTTCCGGAAGAAGGCATTCTCAATATGGGTTGCCCAGAGGCATCCCCTTTGTTCCCATGCCTCCTCGCATCTCCATGGAGCATATCTCTCCCACTTTCTTCATCTCTTTCCTAACATTGGTGCCATAACCTGGGAAATCATCTTTTTCCTAAAATTCTCTTTTCTTTCAATTACAACTTTTGGACAGGCTGAGAAACCAGAGTGATATAATTTTATCATTTAATTATCAAATGTGTTATTCCTTAAAAGAACTGAATAAAGTACAAATGGTGTGTGTGTGTGTGTGTGTGTGTGTGTGTGTGTGTGTGTATCACAATATTATCAGTATTATCTTCTTACCTAGTGAAAATAGATCTGATTCCTTAATTAGAGCTCAGGGTAAATATAATATGAACTTCGGTTTCGCATAAATTTACACTGGAATTCATTACTCTTTCCACATTCCTGGAACTGTGACTTGTTTGAGTTTAGCCCACAGAGTCATTTTCCTACCAGAACATGAATCTCACTGGTATTTAATCCTCTGAATTGAATCACAGCTCCAGCCAGTTCCAATAGGCACCGTGTACTGGAATGACCATGGCAGGCACAAAGCTGCTCCCTGCCAGTTCTCAGCTTCATCTTTCCTGGGCAGCTTTATTACTGTGCATATGTTTATGAACATGAATTTTCCTGTCTGCAGATTCTAGTACAAAGGGAAAAGATCTCTGCCTTCCAGAGAAAACTAAGCCTTTAGAATGTGGTGACACCTTTGAGAGTAAAATCTGTGGCTGCCAATTGGCATGCTAAAGGACAAGTTCTTACCTTTGGCCAGATTGGAATCAGTTTCAAATGGCCTTGTCTGAAAGAAACATGCAGACTGGTTTTTGCTGGCACATTGAAACCTTGTCCTAATGCCTATCTAGTTCATTATTTCCTGAATCAACGGGAACACTAGTATTACTGAGGAAAACTGAAAATCTTTCAGTCTGATATTCATGTTGAAACATAAACATATTTAGACAGAAAAGGACCAAACTCCACTGGCATCTTAATCTCTAGGATAAGCATAAATTTCATGTCATATGCACATGACAGCATGAGGAACAACCTACACATTCTATTCACATTTGAGTCATTTATAAAGTTGCCTGATAAGGTTAGAGCAGGTAGCAGGAATTGAGAACCAAATTCCCAAAGGATCTGCATTTCACCCAGGTTTGTTCATGTGCCTATGGCTTGCCAACATTCCATCAGCTCACTCTGCTTTCCAATACAAGTCACAGAGCCATTCCCTGAGAGATGGTCATTGTTTTCTGTTTAGTGACAGGCTTCCTTTTCTTCTCTACCCTCTAAGGCCCAAGTCAAATTGATTCTTTTTTTTTTTTTTTAATTTGGTCAAAGGGATTTCAAAGTGATTTTCAGAGAAAAATATTTAATGTGCATTTGTATGTGTTTGTCTGTGTACATGTGAATGTATGCCACATGAGTGCAGGGACCCATGGATACCAGAAGAGGGCACCAGATTCCCTGTAGCTTGAATTGAAAATAGTTATAAACCAAGGGCCATGAGTGCTGGCACCTAAAAATGGGGTCTTCCAGGAAATGCTCTTAACTTCTGAGACATTGCCACCACCCATTATTTGTTGAGTATAGGCTTTTATACTAGGATCTGATGATTTCTTGAATTTCCTCAGTTTCAGTTATTATGTCTCCACTTTCATTTCTGATTTTGTTAATTTATATACTCTCTCTTTGCCCTCTAGTTAGTCTGGCTAGGGGTTTATCAATCTTGTTGATTTTCTCAAAGAACCAGCTCTTGGTTTTGTTGATTTTAGATGGTTCTTTTTGTTTCTATTTGGTCTATTTTGGCCCTAAGTTTGATAATTTCTTGCCATCTACTCCTATTGGGTGTATCTGCTTCCTTTTGTTCTAGAGCTTTCAACTGTGCTGTCAAGTAGCTAGTGTATGCTCTCTCCATTTTCTTTTTGGAAGCACTCAGAGCTATGAGTTTTCCTCTCAGTACTGCTTTCATTGCATCCCATAGGTTTGGGTATGTTGTTTTTTCATTTTTATTGAATTCTAGAAAATACCTAATTTCTTTCTTTATTTCTTCTTTGACCCTGCTATCATTTAATAGAGCATATTTTAGTTTTCACGTGTATGTGGGCTTTTTGTTGTCTTTGTTGTTGTTAAAGACCAGCCTTAGACCATGGTGATCTGATAGGATGCATGGGAGTATTTCAATCTTCTTATATCTATTGAGGCTTGTTTTGTGACCAATTGTGTGGTCAATTTACAAGATGGTGTGTGAGGTGCTGAGAAAAAAGTGTATTCTTTTTTTTAGGATGATATGATCTATAGTTATCTATTAATTCTAGTTGGTTCATAACCTCTGCTACTTTTAATGTGTCCTTGTTCAGTTTCTGTTTCCATGATCTGTCCATTGGTGAGAGTGGGGTATTGAGGTCTCCCACTTTTATTGTGTGGGGTGCAATGTATTTTTTGAGCTTTAGTAGGGCTTCTTTAATGAATATAGGTGCTTTTGTATTTGGAGCATATATGTTAAGCATTGAGAGTTCCTCCTAACAAATTTCCCCTGTAATGAGTAAAAAGTGTCTTCCTTATCTTTTTTGATAACTTTTGGTTGAAAATCTACTTTATTCGATATTAGAATGGCCACTCCAGCTTGCTTCTTGGGGCCATTTGCTTGGAAGGTTTTATTCCCAACTTTTTACTCTGAGATACTGTCTGCCTTTGTCTCTGAGATGAGTTTCCTATATGAAGCAAAATGCTGGGTTTGTTTATGTATCCAGTCTGATAGCCTTTATCTTTTTATTGGAGAATTGAGTCCATTTATGTTAACAGATATCAAGGAATAGTAGTTGCTGTTTCCTGCTATTTTTGATTTTGGAGGTAGAATTGTGCCTGTGTGTCTTTCTTCTTTTGGTTTTCTTGCTTAGAAGTTTTCTTGTTTTTACTAGGATGTAGCTCCCCTCATTGTGTTGGGTTTTCCACCTATAGTTCGTTGTAGTGCTGGGTTTGTGGTCAAATGTATAAATTTAGTTTTGTCTTGAAATATCTTAGTCTCTCCATCTATGGTGACTGAGAGTTTTGCTGGATATAGCAGCTTGGACTGAAACTTGTGCTCTCTTAAGGTTTCCATGATGTCTGTCCAGGATCTTCTAGCTTTCATAGTCTCTGTTGAGATTCTGATTGGTCTGCCTTTATATGTTACATGACCTTTTTCCCTTACTGCTTTTAGTATTCTTTCTTTACTTTGGGCACTTGGCATTTTGACTATTAAGTTTTGGGAGGAATTTCTTTTCTGGTCCAATCTATTTGGAGTTCTGTAGACTTCTTTCATGCCCGTGGTCATCTCATTCTTAAGGGTAGTGAAGTTTTCTTCTACAATTTGGTTGAAGATATTTACTGTGTCTCTTAGTTGATATTCTTCTCCTTCTTCTATTCCTATTATCCTTAGGTTTGGTCTTCTCATTGTGTCCTCAATCTCCTAGACATTTTGGGTTATGAGCTATTTGGCTTTTGCATCTTCTCTGACTGCTTTATCTATGTTTTCAATGTTGTCTTCGGCCCCCGAGATTCTCTCTTCCATCTCTTGTAGTCTGTTGGAAATGCTTGTATCTGTGACTCCTGATTTCTTTTTTAGGTTTTCTACCTCTAGGGTTGCCTCTTTTATTGTTCTCCTTATTGTGTCCATTTCTGTTTTAAATTCCTTCTCCTATTCCTTCATCTCTTTGGTTCTGTTTTCCTCTAGTTCTTTGAGTTCTTTGAGTGTTTTTCTTGTTTCTTCTTTAAAGGCTTCTGATTCTTTATGCTTTTCCTGCTGTTCTTGTTTAAGGATCTCTATCATCATCTTTAGGTATGATTTCAGGTTTGAGTCTTCTTTTTCTGGAGTGTTTGACATTCTACTGTTTGCTGTGATGGGAGAGCTGGGTTCTAGTGTTGCCAGGTTGTCTTGGTTTCCCTGGGGTATGTTCTTTTGCTTTCTTCTTTCCATCTTGTTTTCTGTATTTATATGTGGTCTTGTTGTCAGTGACTGGTTCTGGCCCCTCCCTTGAACCTGGCCTGTGTCCTTAGATCTCAGTGTGTTTTTGGTGGCAGATGGCCTGAGCGTCTATTCTGTAGGCACAGGCCGCCGGCTGATAACAGACAGCTGAAAGCAGTGTTCCTTCTTCCCTGAACCAAGTAGGGGGGGGCGAACTTTTCATGTGTTCAGCACAGATCCCTCTATTCCCCAGCTACTTGGCTACTCGGAGCACGTCTCACTAGTCCTGTTTCCCTGGATCTCTGCTGTTCCTGGTGTCATATGCCCTGAGTGCCTGTTCTGTACCCAAGGGCCGCTGGCTGGAAACAGACAGCCCAATGCAGGGTTCCTGGTTCCCTGAACCAAGCGGGGGGGGGGGCGCTGAGGGGCACACTTTCTGAGTGCTTGGCAGAGATCTCTCTGCTCCCTGGCTACTCAGAATGCCTTCTCACCAGGCCTGTGTCCCTGGATCTCTGCTGTTTCTGTTCGAGTTCTCTACTTTTATGGTTGTGGTCTAGTCTCATGGCCATCATCTAAAGAGGGTAGCATTGCAAATAGCCATTTCATTCCAAGCTAATCTGAAGTAGCAGCATAAGTAGGTTATTACAGTTGAGAGAACATAGACCAGAGTTTAGGTAACTCGTTGATTGAAATAAGAGGCAAGTCTAAGTTATTTGAACCCAAGTCTAAATGACTTTAGAACTGTGCTAATGATAATGGTAACACCACCTGCATATCTTGTTGTCAATTTTGAGTGGTTAGCTAAGGCTTTCCAGGGGTTTGTCTTTTAAAGGAAACACGTGTCAAGTTAAGGACCAAGGAAAGAATGTCTACAGATGTTAATGAATAGAAGGGATCAGTTTTTAGGGCTGTTGCAGTGCTGTTACATCATCATTTGGTCTCCTAGCCTGGTCCTCTAATCTGCATGTAGGAAAACAAGGTTTTCTAACCCTCCATGTTACCACTCAGAGTTGAAGTAATATAGCAATAGGCTAGATTTCAATGCTTTCTCCACAAGAAATTTTCCAGTAAGATAGACATACAATCTGAGCATGATGTAAGTACTAGTTTTCATAGTTCATTTGATCAGTGAGCACAGCCAAGTAAAGGCAGATATCGTTATTTTCCCCCAAATAAAGTCACCCAGATACATAAAACCATACTAATAGTAACTCCTGAGATTTTATGCATCTCCATTCACAGCAGTCCTGAAGAGCCACACCTGCCCAACATTGCTGCTCCCCGGCAGATTGCAATAATAATTTCCTATGAACCACTTTTCACAGTTTCTAAGTCAGCCTTTTATCAAAATAAAGTACCATATTGTGCTGTTATTTGTTAGCCATCTAATCGGGTAAGGAGTGCTACCATGGTTCCTAAAGCCTTATTGTTAACGAGAAACTGGAACGGCTCTTGAGTATTGCACTACTCAAACTCAGTCTCATCCCTCCTCCTCCCAAAGACCAAAGATCTGGATTGTGGGAATTTGAACAATTACACATATTAATGCGGGGATATTTTCAAGGCAGAATTTTCAGAGTACAGACTTGCCAGATAAGATGTTGCCATCACTGGACTGGAAAGATGGCTCAGTGGTCAAGAGCACTGACTGTTCTTATGGAGGTCCTGAGTTCAAATATCAACAACCACATTGTGGCTGATAACCATCTGTAATGAGATATTATATCCTCTTCTGTGTGTCTGAGGAGAGCTACAGTGTACTTACATATAATAAAGAAAGAAAGAAAGAGAGAAAGAAAGAAAGAAAGAAAGATGTTGCCATCACCAAGTTTTAGAATTATACCGGGTACCAACTCAACATAATGTCAAGATGTAACAGCAAAAGTTATTCAGGCCATGAAGAGAAGGTTAGTGTTACAGCAACAGGTCCCAGAGACTCTAAGCAATGACATAAAAAATTGCTCCTCTATGGGAAATGATCTTCTGATAGCCTCAATTTTCAAAAGTTGTAACACTTAGGGCAATTTTCCTCATCTATAAAAATGTTTAACATTATCACATTGTTATTGCTTGTTCTATAACAATTTTTTTTGCATTAAAGTGACTTCAGGCAAAGTCTACTTATGGAACTTGCACTAATTGATACACACACATAAGTGTGTGATGGGGGGGGTATCAGTGTGAGCAACATATATGTATCAGAGCAGTTCAGAGTTCTTCACATTAGATTTTGTCATAGTTCATCTTTCTAATTCTTGCAAAATATCTTGTGTTTAATGAGATTGAAACTAAACAGGTTCTTGAATGTAATTTGTTAGAATAGAAATGAACAAACAGAGAACTGCGATTATGAACTCACAGAAGCAGAAAGTGACCTCACTCATTTCTGTGGATCCATGTGAGCAATGAAAGTTTTTATTCGTGCATAAAACAACAAGTTGCTGCACAGGGGGAGAAGTCAAACACACCACACTTGGCTTTGAATACTGAGGAGATGGTGATTTTCCCTCTCTGGCAGGCCACAAAAAGACTACAACCCTGATTCTCAGAATCTGTGACTACATCCTAACAGAGAACAATGCACTTTATAGGCGTGATTAAATTAATGGCCTCCAGTCATCCACAGGGCACTATGTCCTCACAAGTATCATTAGAATTAAGAGAGGGTCAGGAAAGGGTAAAGAGAAATACCTGGATAGTAGAGGTTTCCGTCTTTAGGTGCCTGGGTTTGGAAGAGTTAAGAACAGCTTCAAGTAGCTGGCAAATGGCAGAACGGGTGTTTACCCCGCAGATACTGCTGAAGGTGCTCAGCTCTTAAAAGCTTGGCATTAGCCCCTTACGATTTGTTTATATACTTCTCCTTTCAGAATTGTATGACAATATGTTTGTGAAGTTGGTAAGCAAGTAGTGCTCTGTTACAAAGCGGTGGGAAGCCGAGACAGTAGGGACTGAATGTTGTGGTGGAATGGCTAAGGCAGCTTTCAGAGCATACACGGGTTGTACTGACGACCTCGGCAACAATGTAGTTCAGTCTCCATGTTGGCCTCCCAGAAACTGGATGCGGAGTTGTCCCTAAAGCTGGTGGCTGTCTGTGGAATCTGTCTCCCAACAGGGCAGCCCTGTCTGGTCCCAGTGGGAGAAGATGTGCCAGGGTGGGGCGATACCCTTGGGGGTGCCACCTTCTCAGAGGAGGAGGGGAGGGGGTCCAGAGAGAGGAGCACTGGGGCAGGAGGGCGCTATAGGGATATAAAAAAAATAAAAATGATGAGGTCATTGCTTGATTCGAAAAGAGAAGCATCAATAAAATTACTGCTACTAAAATATTTGTCACTAGTATGGTGTGTTAAAAGAATATGAAGTGTGCTTGGCAGACAGAATTCACACTAAGTTTCAAGAACTCTTTTGGCAACATGAAGTTGCCGATTCCATATCCTTCATTCTACTCTCTAAATCATCACTCCTTTATAATGCTAACTGGCTGGGCTCTTTTAATCATGCCGATATATAAACATGTTATATTACTATACGAGAAAAGGCAAGAAGATTGATTACGTTACTGACACGGTCACTCTCCAGGGATGGAACTGTGTCTTATTTATCCCCCTCACTGAAGCAGTCATTGTTACCAAATCAAGGAAACAATAAAACAATAAAATGTGATTGATAAATTAATTAAAAAGAGAACTTCAGTGTTTTATTATTTTTATTTGACATTATTATTATATCATTTATCCCTTCTCTTTAGTCTCTCCAAACTCTTCCATATGCCCCTTCCTTGCTTGCTTTTAAATTTATGGTATTTTTTTTGTAATTAATTAGTTATATAGCTTTTACATAGTTTGTTTTGTTCCTTTTATAATTTTGAACTTTTATATTTTAATTGTTGTGTGGAATGTTGTGTATGTGTGCACATATGTGCACCACATGCATGTCTGGTGTCTTCGGGGGTAACAAGGGGACATTGGGCTCTATAGAAGAATAGGTCCAGACAGTTGTGAGTCACGATGTGGTAATCAAAGCAGGGCACACCACCCAACAGGTCCTTTACAAGACCTTTCTAGCATTCCATGCCAAAGCCCTGTGTTCACCAATATTTTCCTAGCTGCCCTCTTCCCCAAATGATGTTATTCTTCAGCTCCTCATAGCCTGTTCGTGCTACGCCACAGTTCATATCAGACTCCGACACGCAGCAAAACTCGTTCTGTGTGTATTTTGTTTCCCAGATAAACTAAATTCTTGGTCAGAAGTGTGTAATGCACTTGAACCACTGGTTACCAGGCAACCTATAGTTTGAATAATTTAAAATTTTTACATAATAATTGCTCTTCAACTTAGAAAGATATTGCCATGTTTTCCACCTCAATTCTTTTAAATAATTTCTTTGAAGGTACTTCCCATGCTTTTACACCCCTTCTGGTATTCTGGTAAATTACACCTTTCCTCATTAACTTGGCTACCACAGTACCAAAAAAAAAAAAAAAATCTTCCAGGGAGTTGTTGCTCTGAGATGTTGGCTTTAATATATCTTATGGTGGTACCCCTTAAGATAAATGAGTTAATTTCTTCTAATATAAAATTTAAACAATTAAAATGGGTCCCTGACAAACTCATTTCACTGCTCTCCAGAGCATTTTCTTACTGCTGTTAAATCTGAATCTTCATGACTTGTGAGTACACTGATACCTCCCATGAACTCTACAGACACTAACTTTATCTGGTAGTCTGGTGATTTATAGAAAAGCATGTGGCCTAAACAGTGAAAACCTCAATAAAAAACTTAATAGGAAACCTTTCACAGTGTAAAAGTGTATCCCCAAATTCTTTCCTGGGACATAGAATAATATGAATATCAAATGTATGTCTCCACATACAGGAAGTGAGAGCAAGAATTACACATTGTGGAACTCCGTATTCCTTCCACTTTCAACACAGCAAAGACCCCAAATGGTGATGTTACCACTTGCATGTGGTAGATGCAGGGTAATGATAAAGAGACCTTAGAGCACAGGTGGGTCCTTCAAAGCTGCATGCAGAAACATCAATGCTACATCTGCAGTAAAGAATTAGGTTTCATTTAAACTCTAATATTCATATCAAATATAATCCCATGATGAATGATCTAAAGGTGATCTACAACTAGGGGCTAGATTTTTGTTGAAACACTAGAGGATTTTTTTCAAGTGAGTTTGACAAAAATGTTTGTTTGTGTATTTGAGAAAACTGAATTAGGCCAGAGGACACTGAGAAGATAAAAGATTTCTCTCAGAGAAGGCCAAACTCCAAAGCATGAAACTCCCAGCTGCAGTGGGAAATACAGTGCAGAGAACACATCATTACAAATAGAAAGCTGCAATATCTTGGCCAAACCTTAAAAGTTCTTTTCAAATTAAACAGTAACTAGGGGTATCATCTCATTAATTGTAGGTTTCGAGTATCTCAGATGATATTTACAAAGCTGTTCCTGTCAAACACAAAAGTGAGATACTTGTCATGAACACATCTTGGCACCTCTGTTAACCAGAGCAGGATCATGTATTCCTAAGCATTGATAAGAAGAATATGCTTTGAACACTAGAGTAACATTTCAGGTTGTGGGTGTTGAGGGAGGCAGTGAAGCCATAAGAAATTCTTTTAAACTGATGGAAATTTAACACTGCCCTGTGGGAGTATTTATTTCTACCAGGCAAACCAGCAAGACCCACATGAGCACACTCCTGCTTACCTCATTCACAGTAGCTTATCAGACAACGCTGAATCTAGGATGGACAGTCCTGTCGCCTGTTTCACTTTCTCATAAAATTATTCTGAGATAACAGAATATATTTTTTAAGGGTACACAGTTATGCACGAAATTCGGGAATATTGTTGGAATATAATTCTAAACTAATTTGTAAAAATTCAAAGATGGTTTGAATTAAAATTTACCACCACGTGATGGATTTTGGCAGTAAAAGAATTGAGATGGTTCAGAGGGGAAGGACTTTTGTTGCTTTAAAAAAAAAAAAAAAAAAAAAAAAAAAAAAAAAAAAAAAAAGAGCCAGCACAGACAGATAGAAACAAATAACAGAGACAGAGTTTTTAACTTTCTGTTTTGTTCTGTCCTGGAAGTTACTATGTACATAGTACTATCCTCAAACTCCCTATCTTTGCTTCTAATTTCTATGTGCCAGGTTTCCATTATATCACAATTCCTATTTCAGTACTGACAACATTATTGTGATCTCGGTCAGTAGCAGAATTAGAAGAGTTTGATATTCTTTTATGAAAATTATTTCTTGATGCAGGTGCCTGCTCTAGTTCCTACATTGGTGATGCACATAGATTATTGAGATAAATGCCGATGCCCTTTAAGATGGGTACATGGCAAGCCTTTGTGGATAGTAACATTAAAAGTGTCACTTTACCACACTTAAAACCTTTGGCTCTTTAAAATCTAGTTTTAGACAATGACTTTGTATGATACAGTTTATACATTTCTACAAAGGCTTTTAAAACCCTTTGAATACATTTTCTAAATGTTTTCTAATACATTTAAGATTGTCACATCTAGAATATGTTCAAGTGTATAGAGAGAACTCATTTGAATCTTTAGACAAGAGCACTTGTAGAATTGGACTGGGGAAAAAATTGTCTGAACTATAAAAGCAAAGAAAATTCTGCAGGAAACAACAGCCCACCTACTTTTTATGCAAGCCACACTGTGTTGTTAATAAATTCTGTTAAGATGGTATTAAAGAACTAAGTTCCCTCAAGCAGTCTCTTAGATATGTAAAACGTGGTATTTCATCTATTTGAAAATCTTCTGTGAATGTAAATCAAGCTAAGGTAGCAGAATGTTACTGAACATGACAGTCATCTATTTGACCTACAATGTCTTAGACAAAAATTAATATCAAACAACATATTTTGCAAGAAAATAAAATGGGAATCAACTTTCTTTATCCGATAATTCTTAACCTATGGGTCATGTTTTGATTTAACATTTGAGACAGAATCTCTAGAATTTATTGTGTGGCTTAATATATATGATTTTATTATAATCAGGTTTTTATGGCTGTTTTGTTTGGTATCTAACATGTCCCAAACAGAGAGCATGTTACCAATTCTGCTGTCCAGGTTCTGGAAATACTAAATGTGGAACTTTTCAGGACCCAAGTCTGAAGCTGGAGAAATGATGCTGCAATTATGGGCACTTTTGCTCTTCCAGGACCTTAGTTAGGTTCATAGCACATACAGTGACTTTCTCAGGACCACCTGTAACTCCAGTTCCAGTCAGTCCCATGCTCTCTTTATTCATGCACACATTGCACACACACACACACACACACACACACACACAATAAAGTAAAATAAAATAACCTTTTCATAAAAGAGAAGTGAGACTTGGCAGGCAGATATATGTCACTGGGGTTAAGCTCTTGAACAAGACAACCAGTCCTGGTCACTCTTCATCCTCTCTGCCACCATGTTAGCAAGCCTTTCCTATATGCTTTCAATATCATGAATTCTGCAACAAATTTTCTGCTCTAAAATGTGAGCTGAAATTAACCCTTTCTAAGTTGCTTTTGTCAGATAGTTAGTAATTAATATTTTTGACATCCCATTTCACATTTTCTGTTTTCCTTGGACTAATTCTGTATTTTCTTTCTTCTGCCCTAATTTTAGAAGTGTTTCTTCATTGAAATGTTGAATTGTGTGTTTGTTCAGGTTTTGCCCCCATGTTTGTCTTTTCCTTACATTTTTTAGAGATGTTTTATTAATAATTTGAATGACATACTTTATTTTTATTCCTGTGGCTTTACATGCTTAACTATGTTAGTCATCCTTACCATTTTCTCCTATTTGGACATGGAAAACAAATACCTTTGCACCTCAGGTGGCTCAGCTTCTGCCCCCCCTTCAGGCATGTGTCTTGACATTTTTCAATTTGTTTTCCTTCACTCTTGTACTTTCTTGTTGACATTATTCATGATATCCTCGGTGAATTTTATAATTTTCCAAAGCTTATCTTTTTTCATTGCTTTATGTTTTGTGAGCACTGTTCAATTAGTCACTAAAGTCACTATTTTATTTTCTTGTCCATTCCCTCATTGCATTAAGTACTGATTTTATTGAGATACATTACAATACATTTACCTTCTTGATGTACAGTGGCTTATTTGCAATTGTTTATCCACCAACACAGTGGAAAATATTTTCAACTGACTCTACCAAATGAAAAAACAAAAACAAAAACAAAAACTCATGCACATTTTTCCCTTCTAATTTCTGTCCAATTCCTTCCATGCCAGACAGTTCTTACATAACATCTGCCTGTTTAAATTTCATGGCATATATTCATTTTATGAATATGTATTAGTACTTAATTAATTTAATTGAATTGGTGAATGATATTTCTTGTTTAGGAATTTTATATTTATCTATATTTATGTTTATGAGTTTAGCAATATTTGGCTATATTTGCTAGATATGGACATGTTTGTTTATGATAAGTAACACAACTATCAGTGTCAGGGTTGGGGGTTGTATGTCAATGTGCTTCTTTCATGGATATATATCTAGGATGGAACTGTTGAGCTAGGGTCTCCATGTTTCTCATATTGAGGCATTCCATAAGACTATTCTCTAAGAAGTCAACACCGTTATTTTTTTCCAGACAGCTAAAAACAAAGAGTCCTAGCAATGCCCCAGCAATGCATGTTATCATTTAGAAAGAACTGTACTCATCATAGTTTCTCTTTGTGGATTAAATTCACATTTCTCTAATGTCTAGGTGCACATTAGCCACTCCTGTGGTTTCCTTTCAGAACTTTTATTCTCATTTTGAGTTCCATTTCACTATCAACTTTTAAGTTTAAAGTTCTCCATGAAGTTCTTACATGTAATACGAAAAAGAAACATGTTTAGTTAATGCATATATTATCTGAGTACATATAACTGTGTTAATGCATCATTGTTACTGTATTATATATACACATATATGTATGAGTATAGTATTATTATTGGAGAAAATGTAGTTTTTATAATATCATATATTATATATGTATTACATACTATTTATACTACATATATGTATTATTGCATAAGTCTGTATGTCTCAACTGCAATCAACTGCATTGCCCATTAATCACTGAGGGACGAACCCATGGCTCAGAGGCCTCAGCTGATGGTGCTTTAGGATATGATTTGTGGGAAGTGCCTAAGGGGGCAAAGCCTTTGTTATTTTAACCTTCTCAGC